>NC_068393.1:25205373-25315373 GCF_023724105.1 Carassius gibelio
CGCGACTCGGTTGATTCAGTTCGGAGCTTCCGACCCTGTTCGCGACTCGGTTGATTCAGATCGGCGCTTCGGAGCCTATTCGCGACTCGGTTGATTCAGATCGGCGCTTCGGAGCTTGTTCGCGACTCCGTTGATTCAGTTCGGCACTTCGGAGCCTGTTCGCGACTCGGTTGATTCAGATCCGCACTTCGAAGCCTGTTTGCGACTTTGTTGATTCAGTTCGGCACTTCGGAGCCTGTTTGCGACTTTGTTGATTCAGTTCGGCACTTCGGAGCCTGTTTGCGACTCGGTTGATTCAGTTCGGTGCTTCGGACCCTGTTCGCGACTCGTTTGATTCAGATCGGCGCTTCGGAGCCTCTTCGCGACTCCGTTGATTCAGTTCGGGACTTCAGAGCCCGTTTGTAATTTTTTACAATTCAGATCTGGACATCGGAGCAGGAAGTTTTTGTCAAACAGTTCATTGGTGATAAATGAATATTTGACCTGAGGCTTTTTTTTAACCTGTCGATTTGATTTTTAAATTATTTCAATTACTTTTGGATGTCAATACTTCTTGTACCTCAGTTGCATGTGTTGTGTTTTATGAATTGTGGATGGATTTATCAACTGAGAAATAAAGTTGAACAGAAATGATCATGAACTTTTAAAGATTATGATGAAAAGAAAAGGTTATATTGCATATAAAATTATATCTTATATATAAGTATGAACTAACTTGCGCAATACAGTAAATATTCTTACTCTACCCTAAATCAGTGAAAAAATGTTTGGCTCAGTTTACAGAAAAGTGTATGTTACACATCCTTTCATTATGATGCAACATTGTTTCTTCAGGTGAGTGTTTAATCTTTATTATTGTGGGTATGTGTGTGTAAGTGCCACACACACACACACACGCACGCACACGCGTGCACGCATGATGAAAAATAAAGATTCTAAATTTTTTTTTTTTTTACTGGAGTTAACTCATCAAAACTGAATTTATTAAAAAGTGTGTTTTCTTGCACTAAAAATCTTTTATCTGCACTGATGTTCACTTCATTGAATTTGCACTCTATCTGTCATTTGCCTTGCGCTGCTTTATTTAACTTTATTTTAATTTTATTATATGCCTTTTTTTACATTCGCTTATTGTATAGTTGTATCTACATTTTATATTTGATCTAGATTTTTAGGCTTTAATGTTAATGTTATCTGTGTGCACCGGGGTCTGAGTGTAACGCAATTTCGATTCTCTGTATGTATGTGGAAACCGTGAGCATGCGTGAGGAGTGAGACACGGCATGAACGCCAAGCTCTGAGAAAAAGTTTGAAAGTGACTAAAATAGAAAGGAAATGGAAAGAAATGATCGGCAAAGATGATAGAGTGAGGAGGAGCAGTTGTAGTTAAACGTTTGTCTGGAAGAAAAGAATGAGGAAACCGCAGGTGGGAGCAAACACAAGAAACGGAATACAAGGTCAAAGTCAAAGATAAAGAATCTAAGCCTACAGGAACAGGCAACCCCTATAAAAGTTATGGCTGGAGTTGGTAAACAAGAACTGTCGGAGTTGATCCGCTCAATTATGAAGGAAGAAATTGCTGTAGCGCTGACCACACTTCAACCACAACTGAATTCTCTTAAAGTACAAATGGAGGAATGTGGTCGGAAATTAGATGATGTGGAGAAAAGTCTGGGTTCCATGGATGAGTGTGTTTCTGTACTAGAGGAGAACATGAAGAAATGCGATATGGATGTAAAACAATTGTATAAAGAGAAAATTGAACTCCATGATGAATTGGAACGACTAGAGGCGCACAGCCGGAAATTCAATTTAAGAGTTACCTACATGGTCTACCGATCGGTGTGGAAAAGGGGAATCCGACAGCCTACATGAACAGTCTGGTGAGGGAGTCGTTTAAAGGGAAGATTGGGACTGAGCCTGTGGTTGAAATTGCCCACCGTGTTGGCCCAGGGAACAAAACAATGATTATGAGAATGCAACGTTACATGGCGAAGGAAGAGATATTGGCGCTGTCTAAAAAGGAACGTATATTCAGATACGAGACAAGGCTTCAGTTCTTCCCTGATCTAACGTCAGATATGGTCAAGCGGAGGGAAATTCACTGATCACCAGAAGGCGGAAGCTTACTGGGAAGCTGTTGATAAACATCCGAAACTGAATTAAACCGTAAAAGAGGTCTATGGGTTATAATAGTTTCATAAAGTCATACAGAAACACGGGACTTTGAATAGTTGGAGATGGTGTTAAGCATATTACATTCACTGAGATAATATGTTGGTTGTGGTTGTGTGTTTGTGTGTGTGTGGGGTGGGAGGTAAAGGGTTATTGGGGGAGTGTTTGTGTTATGTGTTGATGAGATTTTGTGTTGAAGATGGCTCTATTTTTGATGTAATGATATGTTGGTTAACTGTTAGCCTACTGATGTAGAATGCATGGTCTCATTGTATCACAAAAGGGATTGAGGTTGGGTCATTTGAATATTTGTAGCTTACGTAATAAAGTTATTGATGTCGATAAGATTCTGACTGAATATAAATTACATATGCTTGCAATATCAGAAACGCACCTGAATTCAGCAATAAATAGTGATGTATTGAAAATAGAAGGTTATAATTTGCTCAGACTGGATAGGGTACAACTAAGGGAGGTGGAGTAGCCATTTATTGTCAAGAGCATATACCAGTGATCTAGGATGTAAAGAGGTGGAAGTCTTATGGCTGGAAATACAACTTCCTTATATAAAATCATTATTGATGGGATGTTGCTATAGACCCCCAAGTGCAACTTCATTGTACTTGGATAATATAAGTAAAGTACTGGACAAAGTATGTGATACAAATTATGAGGTGTTTTTCTTAGGAGACTTTAATATAGATTGGAGTGTGAGAGACTTTCCACTTAAGGCGAGATTACTTTCTCTAGCTAATACATGTAATTTATCACAAGTAGTCAAGAAGCCTACCAGAATATGTAGAAGAGGGGATGGGGTTAAATCTGCAACTTGTTTTGATTTGATATTTACAAATGTTTCTGAGCTGTGTTCCAGTGTAGCTTCCATTCCAGTAGCCTGTAGTGACCACAACCTTATTGTTATTGGAAGAAAAACTAAAATACCAAAAAGGGGTCAGAAGATTGTTTTCAAGAGAGTTTTCAAAAACTATAATGAAAACAGTTATAGTAATGAAGTAAGAGAGGTGGACTGGTCTGAAGTTCTACGAAAAGAAGATCCGGATCTTGCTCTGGGTGAGTTTGACAATGTATTACTCCCCATTGTAAATAAATTTGCACCAATCAGGAAGTTTAATGTACGGAGTTTTGTTTCTCTTTGGTTAGATCAGGAATTAAAAACATATATGATTGAGAGGGATAGAGCTAAGGCAGATGCTGTAAAATCCGGTAGTGAAAGGGAATGGGGTAAATAGCGTAAGTTAAGAAACATTGTTACAATGTTGAATAAAGCCAAAAAAAAAAAGTATTATTATAATAGAATTAGTAGTAATAATATTGACAGTAAGACAATTTGGAAGGTTCTTAATCAGCTTATGGGTAAAAGTTGTAGATTGACACCATCTTGTTTTAGAGGCTGAGGGTAATTTTATCACTAAACCAAGTGGAATTGCTAATTATCTGAGTGGTTATTTTAGTGATAAAATTCAGGAATTAAATAATGGTATGAAGACAAATGATAACTATGTAGAGTACTCATCTAAACTTATTACCAAAAAACTGATGACGAATAAATCTTGTAGTTTTCATTGTGAAAAAGTTACGGTGTCTACAGTAGAAAATTTAATAAGATCAAGCAAGAATAAACCAGCAGGGATTGATAATTTGGATGTTAGATTGCTTAAACCTGTAGCAGATGTTTTGGCCCTACCTATCTCTCATATTATTAATTTAAGTTTGGAGAAATCAGTCTCCCCAGCTCAGTGGAAGATTGCAAAAATGATCCCACTGCCTAAAAATCATAAAGAGAATTTTTCAAATGATTTGAACACAGCTCATCAACATGCCTATAGGAAGGGATATTCTACAGCTACAGCGTTAACACAAATGACTGATGAATGGCTGAAAGAAATCGATGCAGGAAAGATAGTGGGCTCTGTTTTACTAGATTTCAGTGCTGCTTTTGATATTCTTGACCATAAACTGTTAATTAAGAAATTGTACTGCTATGGTTTTGACAGGGATTCTGTTGCATGGATCAATAGTTATCTTACCAATAGAAAATATTGTGCATATTTCAATGGAAGTTTCTCAGAAATGAGGGTTATGAGCTGCGGAGTGCCACAGGGGAGTTGTTTAGGGTCACTTTTATTTTCAATATTTACTAATGATTTACCTTTAGTTTTAAACAATGCTTCCATTGCTATGTACGCAGATGATTCTACCATATATTCATCAGCGTTTATGTCAAGAGAGCTTGAAGAGACTCTAAATGAAGAGCTAGTGCATATTAGGAGATGGGTTAATATAAATAAATTGGTACTTAATATAGAAAAAACCAAATGTATTGTATTATGTTCTAAAAGGGTAGGGAGAGTAGAGCCAAGACTGCAATTAAAACTAGATGACATAGAAATAGAGCAGGTTACAGAGGTTAAGTTACTTGGTGTATTGATTGATAGCCGTATGTCCTGGACAAAACAGATTGATGAAATGTTGAAGAAAATGGGGAGAGCGATGGCTGCAATTAGATATAGTAAAATATATTTACCAAGACATTTGATTAAACAATTAATGGAAGCTTTGGTTCTCTCTCAGCTAGATTAATGTACAGTCATATGGTCCAATACATCAGAATGTAATCTCAATCGATTACAGGTGGTTCAAAATAAAGCTGCCCGTATAGTGCTTAATTGTTCATATAGAACTAGAGTTTGTGATATGTTGAGTATATTAAACTGGTTACCAGTTAAAAGTAGGTTATATTATTCTCTTCTTGGTTTTGCAAGAAAGGTTATAACAACAAGGACTCCTGTTATTTTATTTAAGAATTTGAAGTTTTCTCAGGATGGACATGAATATGGCACACGTCAGTCATCCGTAGGGAGATTTCTCCTGACTGTTTATAGAACAGGAGCTGGACAGAGAACATTACACTATAGGGCCATGGTAGCATGGAATTCCTTACCTAGTTTTTTGGTTAATGAAGCTAGTAAGATGGTCTTTAAAATTAAATTGAAATTGTATTTATTCACACAAGTTTTTATGTTTTTTTTTACTTCCGTTTTGTTAAAAAGGTGTTATATAAGTAAAAGTTTTTTCACCCTATAAGTATACATGGGTTTTTAGTTCATGAGTTTGATTTAAATTTTTACCAACTTAAATCAAGGAATATTTTCAATTCATCTTCTACTAAATATCTTTGTTTATGGTTGTATGAATGTATGCTTATTTTGTAAAAATTGATATGTAATAGTGATTTTGACCACAGGAAGAACAGCACTCATATGTATATGAGATGGCTGATTGTTGGATCAATAAACAAAAAAAAACAAACAGACCATATTGGTACAATTACCTGGTCCTGCAGATTTGCCTTATACAACATAAGGAAGATTAGACCCTTCCTGTCAGAGCAAGCCACCCAACTTCTTGTCCAAGCTCTTGTTCTCTCCAGACTGGACTATTGTAATGCTCTCCTGGTGGGCCTTCCTGCATGTACTGTCAAGCTTTAGTACAAACTTAGGTGCCCTTCAGAAGCTTGTGTTCTGCAAGTAAACGATGCCTTGTGGTGCCATCCCAAAGAGGTTCAAAATCACTCTCACTGACCTTTTCCTGGACTGTGCCCAGCAGGTGGAATGACCTCCCGATCTCAATTCGAACAGTGGAATCTTTACTCATTTTCAAAAAACATCTAAAAGCTCATCTTTTTCGCCAGCACTTAACCAACTAATACTAGCACTTACCTTTTCTTTTCTTGTCTATCAAATTAGATTAATTAAATTTAGTTTTAAATTGAGTAATTTAATGTCAGTAATATGAACTTTTTAGAGTTTAAGACCCCCACCCAGTTTCTCCAAAACCACACCAAATCCAGTCTGATTCGTTCATCTTCCTCATGTACATTCAGAATTAATGCTAAGAGATCAGAGTCACACAAGATGACATCAGTGTCAAATGATATTTCATGCAAAGCTTTATTTTCTGAGGAAAAGAGAATAGAATGAATCATGAATGGACAGAAATTCAACAACGAAGAAAATCACTGACAATCAGAAATATGTTTACATACAGGTGGTTATTTGTATAATTGTATGCACAAATGTCAAGTCAAACATGTAATTTTTCATTATTTTGTAAGTGCTTCTGTTACGATCGGGAAGCAACAAAACAAGGGACACACGAAAACCAAATTATAGGCTCAAAGTGATATTTATTTAATGACAAAATAAGACAACACTAAATTATAGAATGAAAACAATTAAAGAAAATAACAGTATTTCTGTATTCACCAGTAAGGTCAGTGTGTAAAGCAAGATGCAGGTGTGAAATGTAATGTAGTGTTGAAGTGAAAATGAAAAGAGTAACAAAATACAACAAAACCAAAGCGTCAAAACCAGAGACTGACTCTCCCAAGTCAATTGGTGATCTCTTAAACAGCATCCAAGGCACGAACACAGGTGTTTCCAGTAGACTGGCAATTTAGGTGATCAATGGGCTCAGGTGCCAACCGCAATTCACAGAATCAACAGCAGGTGTCGTCACACCCCTCCCCATAAGACAGGGACTCCCACAAAGATCCCTGTAACAAAACAAAATTCAGTCATAGGGTACACTAAAGTTCAGAACCACAGACAGCTCCCAAAAACACCAAAGAGGAATAACGTCAAATCCAGTAGATTAAACTGCATCTGGGGCACGTGACAGCGCATCAGCTACCACATTTTCCGATCCTCGGATATGTTGAATATCTAGACAGAAGAACTGCAGGAACAAGGACCACCGAACCAACCTCTGATTCGGACACTGCAAAGAATTCAAAAAAGTTAATGGATTATGATCCGTGTAGATCAAAATAGGTGCACTCGAGTTAAGGTAAACTGCAAAATGCTGCAATGCACAAATAAGGGCTAATGCTTCCTTCTCAACAACAGAATAGTTACATTGGTATGTGTTAAACTTTCGCGAAAAGAAACTAACTGGATGGTATACTCCGTCCACATCAGACTGCTGCAGGACAGCTTCAGCTCCCACATTACTAGCATCGACGTGCAACTTGAAAGGTTTATCAAAGCACGGAGCCATAAGCACGGGCGCTGAACACAGCAAAGATTTCACATTCTCAAAAGCCAATTCACAAGTGTTAGACCAGTTAAACTTTGTCTTTCCCTTTAACAAGTCTGTAAGCGGTGCCACCACAGTAGACAAATTTCGACAAAAAGACCGATAGTATCCGACCAACCCTAAAAACCTCATAAGCTCCTTCTTTGTTGTTGATGAAGGAAAGTTCTGAACAGCCTGCACTTTAGCCTGCATCGGACGCACTTCACCGTTCCCCACCACCTTCCTGAGATATGTCACGGTCGCCTTCGCAAACTCGAATTTGGCCAAGTTCACTGTAAGTCGAGCATCAGCCAAACATCTCAACACCGAACGCAAACGTTTTAAATGAGACTCCCAACTGTCACTAAAAACTACCAAGTCATGCAAATAGATGGCACAACCCTCAAGACCACAAATTACTCAGTTCATGAGGCGTTGAAAAGTCGCTGGAGCATTTTGCAGGCCAAAACTCATGACCTGATAAGAATGTAACCGTGACAGAGTGACAAAAGATGAAATTTCTTGAGCCTAATCGAATCCATAAAATCACTTCATATTGGCCATGCAGAACATGACAGAAACTAACACATGATAGCAATGTATAACTGTGGAGTAGACCTGCAGATGAGGTCAAATTGTAACAAACTATTAAAATTGCCAAATGCCTCATTTATCATTGCAAAACAATGCCAAAAACAACAGGCTAACACATAATGCAACTAGGCATAGGCATATTTATGAAATATATTTTATACATAAATTAAGCCAGTATTCAAACTAATACATTAAGCTGCAGGTAAATCTTACAAACCTTACATCAACCATGCTCTTGTCATCTGATAAGTTTAATTAATGTGCAGGCTAGATTCACTTATAATACTTCGTCATTAAAACACAATTAGGATTTATGAAATCATAGGCATGAATTAACGTCGTAGTAATTAATAAAACTAGCTCACAAATTCTTAATTTGGTGAGAATTAATTATTAATTCATAGGTAGCAGTTCTTATTTGCACCGTTTAAACGTTATAAAATAAAACTTAATTAAATATCGATACTCACCGTCTGGTTGCTGTCCACGTCGTCCATCTTTAATTAGTGTTGATTCAGTACAGTAGGTGGCGCTGTCACAAAAATACTAGGGTCCTAAAGCTGCGGTCACAGAATTGCGGTCCTGTAACTGCAGCCTCCGGTTGTGCAGGAATACCCTTCTCAGTTATCTGGCCAAAACAACACTGAAACACCTCTGTACACACGAAATATCCAAATAATAAACCCGCGATTACAATAGTAAAGCTTGGTATGAGAATTTATTGAGATCTTGGGCGTTTTTATAAAAAAAAAATCAAAAATGTACATTGGAAATGCTAACTTGTGCAGCGATGGAAAAAGGCTACAAATAACATATTTTTACAACGGTAAACGACCAAATTCCACCCCTGATCGCTAAAGGAAGTTATTATAAACACTTGATCAGGGTTTAAAGTGAGTTTTGAGTAAAAGTGTACTAATAATTTCATAAATTGTCAGATGTAGCTTGATGCTAACGTTAGCTCCGATGCTACTAATAGCAGGTGCTTTTCTTCTTCATAATGCATTTTTGTCACTAATTCACGTAAGGTCGTAGGAAAATGTTTTGTTGTATTTTTATAGTAAGACTTTTGATAAATAAGGGCTAAATGCAAAGAGAGACTGAAGTGAGATCGCTGCTTTGTTGCTTTGTAAAGCCTGAAAAACCACAATCAAGGCTAATAAAGTGGAATAAAAACAAAAGAATAATGGTAAAAGAATAATGCGGATAATGTGTCATACCTGGCGGAGGTGTGAAAGACTCGTTTGGTGAGAACAATGGAATAATGAATCGGGCAGTTTTCACAGCCAAACACACACAAAATACACAGGAGAGTTTACATGTGAGATCTCACAGAGATGACAAGGGCCATAAATCAATCTGATTAGCCTTCTCTAAAAACACACATGACATGGCCTTAGAAAATATTTCATAAAATTCACAGTTTTACAGATTCGATTATGGCGTTTTGGAAGACTTGTGGCCTTAGCTACACTGTGTTTTCAAACTCATTTCCTACATCAACAATTTTTTAAATACATTTAAAACATATGTTTTTAATATTTTTATTTTTGTTTTTATGTTTGAGCTTATATATCTCTATTATCATATAAGTCTGAGTGATTCTGATTCCTGAACAGTAAACTTTAAAGTGTCAGCTTTATGAACAAATGTTGATCTAGTGAGAAAGAATCATGAGCAGAAACCTTTTTATTTTGGGTATGTAATTTCGGTCTCCATGCCAAAAAAGGGGGGTTACTAGTAAGGGGTTAACTAGCAGGTTTTACATCCCTTAATATAAACAGAGGCATCTCGTTTTAAACGCGGCCAAAAGAAATATCGCAACAGGCGATCAAAAGTCTTATGCACCCCCGGGTGACCTAATTGATCATGCACAATTTCGATCATTTGTCGAAACTTAGTAGGAACAACTACTTGAAAAACAGGACCCCCAACGAAATCTTTGTGAGGACTCCATTTTCTCAACAACACTCCATTGTGAACGAAAAATACACGGGCAACGTTACACTCCTCTACTGGAAGAACAGCACTCTGAAAAAGTTAATCCAAAGAGGAGTCAGTTCACTGTTCCTTTCCTAAATCCTCTACACTGCACTGCAGAGGATGGCAGCTACAGTGGGCTCTCCAGAGTTGAGTCAGGTTCCCGTTGACCCTCCAGAGTTGAGTCAGGTTCCGGTTGACCCTCCAGAGTTGAGTGAGGTTCCTGTTGACCATCCAGAGTCGACTCACGTTCTAGTTGATCCTCCAGAATCAAGTCAGATTCCTGTTGACCTTCCAGAGTCGAGTCAGGTGCCCGTTGACTTTCCAGAGTTGAGTCATGTTCCAGTTGACCCTCCAGAGTCGAGTCAGGTGCTCGTGGACCCTCCAGAGTCAGGGTTAGTCACCATCGACTGCCCAGAGTCAGGGTCAGTCACTGTTGACCCTTCAGAGTCAGGGTTAGTTCTTGTTGACCTTCCAGAGTTGAGTCAGGGGCTCGTGAACCCTCCAGAGTCGAGTCAGGTGCTAATGGACCCTCCAGAATCAGGACTAGTCACCGTTGACCTTCCAGAATCAGGACTAGTCACCGTTGACCTTCCAGAGTCAGGACTAGTCACCGTTGACCTTCCAGAGTCAGGACTAGTCACCATTGACCTTCCAGAGTCAGGGCTAGTTACCATGGACCTTCCAGAGACAAGGCTAGTCACAGTTGATCTTCAAGGACAGAGTCAAGTCACTGGTGATCTTCAAGGACAGAGTCAAGTCACTGGTGATCTTCAAGGACAGAGTCAAGTCACTGGTGATCTTCAAGGACAGAGTCAAGTCACTGGTGATCTTCAAGGACCGAGTCAAATCACTGGTGATCTTCAAGGACAGAGTCAAGTCACTGGTGATCTTCAAGGACAGAGTCAAGTCACTGGTGATCTTCAAGGACAGAGTCAAGTCACTGGTGATCTTCAAGGACAGAGTCAAGTCACTGGTGATCTTCAAGGACAGAGTCAAGTCACCGGGGTTCTTCATGAACAAAGGCAAGTCACCATTGATCTTCATGACCAAATACAAGTCACCAATGATCTTCATGAACAAATGCAAGTCACCATTGATCTTCATGACCAAATACAAGTCACCAATGATCTTCATGAACAAATGCAAGTCACCAATAATCTTCATGAGCAGAGTCAAGTCAGCACCGATCTTCTGGAATCCAGTATAAACACCATGGGATTACCAGAGTTTCGTCACTTCTCTGTGGAACTACTCGAGCCTCTCCACGTCTCTGATGAACTACCAGAGTCTCTCCTCGCCTCTGCGGAACTTCCACAGACTCATCATGTTTCAGTCGAACTCTCTGAGCACCCGACTGTTCCTGTTGTGGCCACGGAGGCTACCCCAACATGTTCATGTTCTATGTTTCAGACTTACTCAACCAGACTTGTCCTCCTGTTGGTCCGGCCGCACGGATGTGGTGGTCTTCTGCTCCGCCCTGGTGGGCATCCTTCTTGGACTTGTGTTTTTGTGTTTATTTTTTGTTATTTTTCAGTCTGTGTCTTTCTTTCTGTTTCCTCCTATGGACCTGGCCCTCCGTCCCTCCCCCTGATCCTCTGCCGTTCCACCTCCCTCCTGGGTTTCTTGTCTGTGTCTCTCGTTCAGTTTCCCTCTAAGGACCTGGCCCTCCGTCCCTTCCCCTGATCCTCCGCTGGTCCATCACCCTCCAGGACTCCTTGTTTTGTGTTGCACTTCTCTTGTCTCTGTTTCCCCATTCTACCTGGTCCTCTTGTCTCTGTTTTACCATTTCATCTGGCCCTCCGTCCGTCCCCCTGATCCTCCGCCGCTCCATCTCCCTCCTGGTCTCTTTGTGTCTTTGGTTTTCCCTTGGGTTCGGGTCGAGCATCTGGCAGCTGCTCCGTGGAGGAAGGGGTAATGTCACGCTGTCTAGTCTCTGTTTCCCTGGGTGTCCACTAGTGGGCTTACTAATTGCACCAGGTGCAGGCACTCTAGTGTCATTAGTCTCTCTATATATTCCAGTCTTTTCCTTTTGTTTCTATGGAGTCCTTACCCTTCGTGTATGCAGCATTCTCGTCATCTGAGATTCCCCTTCGTCTTCTCGTATTCCGAGTTTCTCCTTAGTCTTCTCGTCCTCCGAGTTCCCGTTGCATTCTTTTCCAGTTCCCTCCTTTTTTCTTTTGTTTGTTTTGTTTTGGACTGATTGTTTGGTTTTGACCCTGGCTTGTTTTGACAACGATTTTTGGATTACCCTTGTTTGAATAAATACCTGCTATTGGATCTCTCGCTCTCCCCGTGTCTCTCTGTCACACGAATCGTCAAATTCCTTCATCTCAGTGTCTAATAAACCTTTTTCGATCAACTACATTTTCAAAGCTATTTTAACATTTTCTTTGAGCCTTTTATCTTTAATCAAAATTTCATAACGTTCGGCAATACTTAATAATTGCTCTTTAGTACACCTGTCCAAAAATTAATGGGAAGGTGAACTAACTCCTAACTCATCAATATCAACCATGCTAAAAATTACCAGAATAATTTAATAAGCACAGTGCAATCAAATAACGAGAGTTTTCCCTCTACCTTTCCAGTACCTCTACCTAACTCAACCCTAGTCTTCATGCGATTATCGGTGGGGGGTATTTATGTACTATAGCCCGCTGGGTGAAAAACGCAACTGGTCAAACCAGCGATGCCTTCAACACCACGGATGTGCTCCCGAGATAATTACTACTTCCCACTTTCACCGCAACACTACACAAAAATAACAAATCCGACACGTCTCAAAAGAAACATGCCGCTATACCTATCAGAGAAAAATCACGTTCAAAAAAATAATAATAATGCACATGTACTTACCAACTGGTGATTTCACACGGTGAACAAATTGACTTTGGTACAAATCAATTTCGTTTGTCCAAAAATAATCAATGCAATCAAATAACCTAAGCAAGGACGAGCCCCCAATTTGTTACGACCCTTGGCTCAAGGAAAGCAACAAAACAAGGGACACACAAAAACCAAACTATAGGCTCAAAGTAATATTTATTTAATTACAAAATAAGACAACATTAAATGATAGAATGAAAACAATTAAAGAAAATAACAGTATTTCTGTATTCGTCAATAAGGTCAGTGTGTAAAGCAAGATTCAGGTGTGAAATGTAATGTAGTGTTGAAGTGAAAATGAAAAGAGTAACAAAATACAACACAACCAAAGAGTCCAAAACCAAAGACTGACTCTCCCCGGTCAATTGGTGATCTCATGAACAGCATCCAAGGCACGAACACAGGTATTTCCAGTAGACTGGCAATTTAGGTGATTAATGGGCTCAGGTGCCAACCCCAATTCACAGAATCAACAGCAACAGCTTCTAAGTTTTTTTTTTGCTTTTTGCTTTTGTATATATTTGTAGATACTGTAATTTGTCGCAATATTGGAGTATCAATAAGCACTATTTTAATATTACATTAATCCATTTATGTTTGCATGCATTCTTTGTAGATTGTTTTATACAAAGTAACTTACAAATGAGAAACATCACAATCATTTTCAGTGAGACAAAAATAGTCATACTCCACAACATCATGTTTATTAGAAAGCTGGATTAGGAAAGTCCCTAAATGCAAATGGTGATGGAAAACATATGAGATAGAAGAAAAAATTATATTTGAATGCTTTCATGTTTTGTCTGAGTGAAGGGAGAAATGCAAAAGCAGTGAAATATGATCTCACATGTAATTCTATAAGTATTTTGCATCACAGTTTCCATTTAGGAACTCTGTATGAAACAAGCAAAAGCAGAGGTTAAAATACAGAATCATTTTCATTAAATTGCATGTATGTATTTACATTTATATGATTATATATAAACATATTTAAGCCATCTTAGATGGAGTTTGCTTAGCCTATTGATTCAACAAAAAAGTAAATATAAGTAGTAAGTAGTAAATAATATGTGCTAAACAAACAAACAAAAACAATAATAATGCAAAATGAAAGGAAACACAGTAAATATTTGTATCCATCACCTCATGAGTCATGAAAGTGAATCATATAACCGAACTTAAACAAGTGAAAACATTATAGAAGTTCAAATAGACATTAGACTATAAATGGAGATCATTTGAGTTCAAATAACAAGAAACTTCCTAATTCTAACAATGAAATATACATTTTCTGTGCAGCTGCTTTGAAATGTGTATTGTGAAAAAGCAAATATTTAATTGAATATTCAAATATGGAAATTAATTGAATTGAATCGAATTGAACTGAATCGAATTGAATTGACTCATTTGAGTCCAAACGGCTTGACTGAATTTGTAATTATTTGACTCACACACAGTGGGTGATTACTTAAATCATTTTAGTCCATTAAGGATTCCAAATTACATGACTAAAACTTTTTTAGAAACAATCTATGAGATTACAGATTATTAGTATTGTATTCTGAGTACTTTTTATGATCATAAATAATTTACTGCCATTGTCTGAATATGTAATCAATAAGATCAATATTTAACAGGTATCTGATTATGGGCATTTTAAATATTATATAATCTCATCACAATTACTTCATGTTAGTAATCTGATAGAGTAATCTGGATCACATGTACTTGATGCAGATGAAGTTGTTTTCTTCAGTTTCAGGAAGGCTGATCCAGTGATTATCACTGGTCCGAATGGCTCCGGATCTCACCGTCTGATCACATTCGTCCAGTCCGATGTCATAATCAGAAGCCCACTGATCGTAGCACATGGTATGACTTTTGACCCAGAACCAGAGTCCCAGTTTGCAGGAGTGACGCAGACCCAGCCACACGTGATCAGAGAGAGCGCTCGAGGTCACATTCATCACCCGCTGCTGCATCTGCTCCGAATCCACCGACACCAGGTCCATGTCCATGTTTCTGCAGCGTCTCAGAGCTTCAGTCCACGTCTTATTCTCTCGGACCAGAACCAGCTTCTCTGGAAACACAAACAGATGAGCAAGAAAATCAGGATACAATCAGGATCTCTGTTTCTGCCCAACTAGGATTTACACAAGCTTCAGTCTGGATCCTGAGAGGAGATGACGCCAACCCCTCAGAGGACCTCAGATGATGCCAACGGTGAGACAACATAAACTACCAAAGTTTGATTGCAACATGACATTACAGTACAATACACTGACATGTAGACGTACAGCAGCTCAGAGGATTGATCTACTCACCATCATAACACACAAAGGGATGCTCTTCTGAACACTTCTCATCTGTCCATTGTCCTTCATCACTGATAACAATCAATGTGCAGGTCTCACGATTGTTGTTATTATTATTAGGTTTCCAGTGTTTGAATGTGGAGGTGCTGTTATCTGACCAAACCCAGAGTCTGTGCAGACCGATCCAGACTTGATTACCTGTTAACATGTTCTGAATCTCTTCATTCTCAGTCTGATTCCTCACGCTGGCCAGATCTGTGTGACTCTCTCTGCAGTATTTCTGAGCTTCAGTCCAGTTCTTTTTCTCTTGTACAGAGATGAATCCTTTACTGCTGCCTTTAAAACAGAAAGACATTTGAGTGAATCATGTTCCTAGTGGAATTAATTAAAAAAGGAAAATACATTAGTTCTTTCTGCTCTCATTTACCAAAAACAAAAGAATATATTACTATTTGACATAAAAACAGTATGTTTTGAGCACATTTCTGAGTGTTATGATCACTTACAGCTGAACTCACCATTATAGCAGATTAATTGCATTGTTGTACTACAGTCTACATCATGCCACTGTACTTTATGATCATTCCCACAGTTCATGTAAATACAGTCTCCATCTCCATTTGGTTGTGATCGTCCCCAGTTCCTGTACTGAGACTCGTGTTCTCTGTAGAAGGCAGGGTCACTCAGAGACCATATCCATGAGTCTGTGCTCCTCAGTCCAATCCAGACACGGTCAGCATTGCTGTTCACTCTCTTTATGGTCTGTTCAATGTCATTCTGTTCTTGTATGTCACTGATAGTGACCAGATCTGTGTATTTCTCTCTGCAGTAACTCTGAGCTTCAGTCCAGTTCAGGTTCTGATTCACAAAGTGATACTGACGCGGAGCTCGTGCAGAAGAACTGACCACAGCTGAGGAGAGACACATTCACATTCAAGACAAGAAGTGCTAGTACAGTAGTGGAGTATCTTAGTATTTTACTCAATCTCCTCAACAACACACACATTACACACTCATTCAAACACACTTGAACACGGTCAGCAGCACTAACACTAACTATCAACACTAGAACTAGTCAAGCACTCACTCACCTGTGAGCAGAAGAGACATACATGTGATTCTCTCCATTTCTGAGAGAAAAACACAAATCAGTCTCAAGAAACATCTGACCAGATCCAGAACATCAGATCATGCCATTTCTACTTTATCATTGCTTATTTGACTCTACTTCAGCTATAAATACACACATGAAGTTAACACTTACATGCAAAGTATTTCATTAACTGATATAATGTTAATATACCAACCTGCTGAAGTACTAAATTCTGTTTTTGCCTTTATCATACACTGACAACCACCTTAAACACAGATAAAGTGATATAGTTAACAAGACAAGTACTGTAAAATGACAAGAAATGTTAGATTTATAACAGTTTTCACTGTATTTTAGTGGAACATACCATTAACAAGTTTAACAGGTTTTCATCACAAGATTTTAGATGTTTTATTTGTGAAATTATGGTCAGTTTTTACAGTGTACTGTTTTATGCGGCACATACAGACACTGAGATCAGATTTTGCAGTATTGTAGTAAATGTATTACTGTAAATGCATTTTTATTACATTGTTTTCCAAAAACCACACAAACGTTAAGCAGTAAAACAGTTATTACTTTAGTATAATGTTATATAAGCACCACTGCTAATCACATCTTAACTCAGAGTTTCTTACCTGTAGATGCTGTGCTTCAGGAGTGATTGTGTGTTTGTGTCACAGACTGATATCAGTCAACGTCTCTTTCTGCTCCTCCCAGCTTTCAATTTCCTGGACAGAAAAACTCCCTTCTGTGGTTTATATCTGTCTTTTTCAGGTTTATTTCCTCGTTTCTTGCCTGAATATCTAAAATACACTTTAAAGTTTTTCATTCATTGCACTTTGTTTATTTGCGTCTGTAGATTTCAAATTCATATATTTAAAAGTTTTTTCTCCACTTCAGCATCTCTTACACACACCAAAACTTAGAGTTTAATTCCTTTCTGTATTCTGAAGGTGTGTATAGAGGGGTTTGTTCATATTTCATTCACACTGATTTATGTAACATTTTACTCCTAAACATGGTGAAAATATTTGTTTTCTGTCTGTTGACAGTATTTTCTGATTTATGGAGCGATAAAAAGAGAAATCCAGAATCCCATCTGCAAAAACCTTTAACTCTAATATGAAAACAAAATCAAGCAATAATTATGAGTCTGGATTCAGATTTCTGTTCTGGAAATGTATGCAAATCAGTGCATATTGATTTTGACAGTTCATTTTCATATTTAAACATTTGATTTAAGAAAACTTAATACAAATATGCAATGCTTAAAGGGTTAGTTCACCCAAAAATCGACATTATGTCATTAATAACTCATCCTCATGTTGTTCCAAACCCGTGAGACCTCCGTTCATCTTCTGAACACAGTTTAAGATATTTTAGATTTAGTCTGAGATCTCACAGTCCCTCCATTGAAGCTGTGTGTAAGGTCTACTGTCCATGTCCAGAAAGAGAAGAAAAACATCATCAAAGTAGTCCATGTGACATCAGAGGGGCAGTTAGAATTTGTTGAAGCTTCGAAAATACATTTTTGGTCCAAAAATAGCAAAAACTACGACTTTATTCAGCATGGTCTTCTCTTCCGTGTCTGTTGTGTGAGAGAGTTCAGAACAAAGCAGTTTGTGATATCCGGTTCACGAACGAATCATTCGATGTAACCGGATCTTCTTCAACAAGTTCACCAAATCGAACTGAATCGTTTTAAATGGTTCGCGTCTCCAATACGCATTAATCCACAAATGACTTAAACTGTTAACTTTTTTAATGTTGCTGACACTCCCTCTGAGTTCAAACAAACCAATATCCCGGAGTAATTCATGTACTCAAACAGTGACTGACTGAACTGCTGTGAAGAGAGAACTGAAGATGAACACCGAGCCGAGACAGATAATGAACGAAAGATTGACTCGTTCTCGAGTCAAGAACCGGTTGCATCGGTTGTCTGATCACCAGTACTTCTTTTCCCTTGATTCAAGTCTTTGGTTTACCTGCGCTCATAACATTAACACAGAATCAGTTCAGAATCAATCACCAAAAGAATCAGTTCGGTTCAGACGCTCTGTGAGTCGGTCTGCTTCACGCTGAATCACACATGCGCAGTATCATCAGCTCCTCGGGTCTCGAATCGGACGCGTCTGACAGAAATGGTTCTTGACTCTTGATTCAATGAGGTCCGAAAGGGCACACATATATTTCTGGTTATTATTATTTTTTTATAATAATACAATTTTAGTAATTGTTTAATAAACATGGATATTATTTTTGTATTCCCTGTCTCTGTTTATCTCCAGATTCTCGTGTCTGTGTTTTTCCTTGTTTAATTTACATATCGTTCTTCTTGTTTTTATGCAGAAAATAGTCATAAATGTCCCAGTGTTCCTCAGGGATGAATCATCAGATACGGACAGATTGAATCTTCAGGACTGAATTTGAATGTGTGCCGTTCTTCCTCAAAATGATGATGATGATAGTAAAACACATACACGAGTAAACCAGGAAACCAGGAGCACTTTTCAGGTCAAATATGCAAAAACATGTTTTTTCAGAACTTGTTAGAAATATAAAATCTAATTATTTTAGCTAGTTGCCAAGGCAACATTTCTCATATCTGTTTAATTTTACTTGTACTAAAATAACTTAACACTAAGATAAATATATCATAGCATAAATATTTCAGTTCCAAACAAACTTCATGTTTGGGATGTTTCTGCTGTATTTCACTTAATTGCCATTTGTTTTGATATTTTTAAATATAATTCAAAAACCATTTGTCTTTTTTAATTTTTGTTTTAAAATTGTTTCTAAGAGGTTTTTTTTGGCAGCATTGTATGTACACTGAAAAAAAAATGTATTCATTGAATTTACTAAAAACAATTTATGTTAAGTGGTTACAATCAATTTATTTTAGCTATATTTAAATTAATTAATTTAGTTGATTAACTTTCAGCAACATTTCTTTACGTAAATATAGCTAAAATAAATTGATTGCAACCTCTTAACATAAAAAAAATTAGTAAATTCAATTATTAATTTTTTTTTCAGTGTATGTGTAACATAAGTATCAAGTATCAATAAGCACTATTGTAATCACATTTTAACCTTCATCACTTCATTTAAATGCTTCTGCTGATGTTCAAATATGATGCAAATATTCCATGAAGTCACTCAATCAATATTTATCCTTTTATAATATAATTACGTTTATATGTTTATTCTTACATATATTCATTGTAGATAATTTTACACAAAACAACATCACACACAATTTGTTATTGAGCCAACAATGTTAACAGTCAATAATGCAGAGTGTGAGGAGTATAAATACACATCATGAAAGAAAGAAATAAGACACAGGTGGGCAACATAATCAGTAACTATGGTTACAAATGAGCACATACTTAGAAACCATGACGACCAAGGAAACAATGAGATGCAAACTAAAAGTCCATGAAAATAAAACTAAACATGACAAATATATAAAAGCATCTTCCATATATTGTCCATTTAGGAAACTAGCTAAAACAGAGGATAAAATACAGAAAATATTTATTTTAGATGGAGTTTGCGGAACATATCAGTTCCAGAAAAGTAAATGTAAGTGCTTAGTACTAAATATTACGCAATAAAACACAATAATAAAGCAAACTGAAAAAACGAAACCCACATAAATGTTTGTCCCCATCTCCTCATGAGTCATGAAACTGAATCATATTCAGTAACTGACCTTAAACAAATTTAAACATGAGAGAAGTTCAAATAGACATGAAAAGACTTTAAATGGAGATCATTTGAGTCTGAGAACAGAAAACTTCCCAAATCTAACAATGCAATGTACATTTTCTGTGAAGCTGCTTTGAAGTAACAGATATAATGAAAAACGGCTTTACAGATTAACTGGAATTGAATTGATTTTACTTGAATTGAGTCCAAATGGCTTGAATGAATCTTCATAATCTGTTATTTGACTGACACACAGAGGGTATATTATATTATATTATATTATATTATATTATATTATATTATATTATATTATATTATATTATATTAT
The DNA here is from genome assembly GCF_023724105.1 of Carassius gibelio. Taxonomy (NCBI): domain Eukaryota; kingdom Metazoa; phylum Chordata; class Actinopteri; order Cypriniformes; family Cyprinidae; genus Carassius; species Carassius gibelio. Next base: position 25,225,568 of record NC_068393.1, read on the forward strand.
ATTATATTATATTTGTTACTGGTTACAAAACTAGATACAAATACAAATTTTAAGTAATGTATTCTGAATACTTTCTGATTACTTGAACAATTTAGTTTCATTTTGTTAATTTGTCATCAATTAAAAGTAACCAGTAATTGTATTATTGGCATTTCATGTATGTTCATGTTCATGTATACCGTATTTTATATGTATGAATATTAGTAATCTGATTGTAATCTGGATCACATGTACTTGATGCAGATGAAGTTGATTTCTTCAGTTTCAGGAAGGCTGATCCAGTGATTATCACGGGTCCGAATGGCTCCGGATCTCACCGTCTGATCACATTCGTCCAGTCCGATGTCATAACCAGAAGCCCACTGATCGTAGCACACGGTCTGACCGTTGACCCAGAACCAGATCCCCACTGTGCAGGAGTGACGCAGACCCAGCCACACGTGAGCGGAGGAGGCACTCACTTTCATCAACAAGATCTTCACCCATCGCTGCATCTGATCCGAATCCACCGACACCAGGTCCATGTCCATGTTTCTGCAGCGTCTCAGAGCTTCAGTCCACGTCTTATTCTCTCGGACCAGAACCAGATTATCTGGAAACACAAACAGATCAGCAAGAAAATCAGGTTACAAAACATTTAACTGTGAAATACAGGAGCCAGTGCTATTTTAGTATTATTGAGATATTAAAATAGTTTTTATCAATATTTTGAATTTATTTTGAATTAATTTGTATATATTTATATATACTTTATTATTAGTAGTAGTAGTAGTAGTAGTATGTTTTTAGCTTTAGTTATTTTAGTACATCAAGAAAAAATAAATGACAATGAGAAATCTTACTTGAACCATATGAAAAATGAAAAGTTTTTCTCACGAGGTTCCAGACCTCTAAGACTTTGGTTAATCTTCAAAACAGAGATGAAAAGCATGAAGATATTATTAATGAAGCCTGAGATGTTTCTGTTCCTCCATTGAAAGTCCAGGTAGCCAGATTTAGAAGATCCAGAAAGTAATAAAGGCGTCAAAAACCAAATCCATATGAATCAAACACTAAGGGCCCTATTTTATTTTTCAAATGTAGGAAATGCTTCAAAGATGAAAAAAAAAAATAGTCAATGACTTTTATTGGACCCGCAAATAACGTCTCTCAATATATTATTATGTAAAGTATAATATTATACACTATAATATAATATTATATAATATAATTTTGTATTATTTTATAGTTGTATTCAAGTTGTCTGTCTGGAACGCAGCATTAGGTTAACATCAATAAACGTTTGTGTACTACAATTACGAGCCATTCTATAAGATGACATTTCAGCACTTTACAAACGGACAGCGACTCCTAAGTATCACTAAAAGCACAGCTACGTGTGACTGTGTTAAGTGCATTTTTGGGAAATGCACGTGAAACAATAACGAACGATCATAAAATGACTCGTAAAAAACTTTTTTAAGCGCTAAGATCAAACGTTATCAGGAAACCCGGCCCAGTTCAGTGTTGATTCAGTTTGGTTCAATAACTGTGTAAAGTTAGTCAATCACAAACAAGTTAAAATCAGGTATTCACAGCTCTACTGTCTGACTCAATAATGTCATTATTCAACTTAAAACTCTTGATTCACATGGATTCTCCTTATAATCTGTTTGGATCTTGTAAGTTATGGTTACATTTTTAAATCTCTCACACTGTAAAAAAAAAAATTACGTAAAATTACATTTTTTTTTTTTTTTTACAGTGCAGGTTTCTCAAATGAAAAATATATTCGTTTGTGTTTTGAAGATTAACTGAAGTCTTAAAAGTTTGGAACAACATGAAGGAGAGAAAGTGATGAGCGAATTCACATTATATCTATAATATATAATCTATAATAACAGGAACACACGTGAAGTTATAGTGGGCTCATTGAACTTCTTCTGTAATAATGAGAGAGTTTCTGTAGTTTGACATGTAGACGTACAGCAGCTCAGAGGATTGATCACTCACCATCATAACACACAAAGGGATGCTCTTCTGAACACTCCTCATCTGTCCATATGCCTTGGCGATCAATCAATGCACAGTCATCGTGATTAGTGTTTCTGGATGCGGGTCTATTAGATTTCCAGTGTGTGAATGTAGAGGTGCTGTTATCTGACCAAACCCAGAGTCTGTGCAGACCGATCCAGACTTGAGTATCTTTATTACATGAAGTTATGTTTTGGTCTATGATCTTCTGAATCTCTTCATTCTCAGTCTGATTCCTCACGCTGGCCAGATCTGTGTGTCTCTCTCTGCAGTATTTCTGAGCTTCAGTCCAGCTCTTTTGCTCCTGTACAATGATGAATCCTTTACTGCTGCCTTTAAAACAGAAAGACATTTGTCTGAAATTGATGTAGAGAATTTAAACATAAAATAAAAAACTTTCTATTTTCATTAAGCAAGAACAAAGAGAAAATCCACACATTTAATTGTTTTTCATCAGTCAAAAAAAAAAAAAAAATATTACTACTGGATGTGAAAATACTTAATATGGTCTTTTAGCACATTTCGCTGAGAGTTTGTAGCACATTATACAAAATACAGATTGATTCAAGTTGTTTTCAGTTTGGTTCAGTAATAGTGCAGAGTTCATTAGATATTAAACATACAGCTGAACTCACCATTATAGCAGATGAAAGGCCTTGTTGTACTACAGTCTACATCATGCCACTGTCCTTTATGATCATTCGCATTTCCACACTTACATTCCATGTAAATACAGTCTCCATCTCCATTTGGTTGTTCTGTTCCCCAGTTCCTGTACTGAGACTCATTTCCTCTGTAGAAGGCAGGGTCACTCAGAGACCATATCCATGAGTTCTTCAGTCCAATCCAGACACGGTCAGCATTGCTGTTCACTCTCTTTATGGCCTGTTCAATGTCATTCTGTTCTTGCATGTCACTGATAGTGACCAGATCTGTGTATTTCTCTCTGCAGTAACTCTGAGCTTCAGTCCAGCTCTTCTTCTGATTCACAAAGTGATACTGACGCGGAGCTCGTGCAGAAGAACTGACCACAGCTGAGGAGAGACACATTCACATTCAAGACAAGAAGTGCTAGTACAGTAGTGGAGTATCTTAGTATTTTATTCAATCTCCTCAACAACACACACATTACACACTCATTCAAACACACTTGAACACGGTCAGCAGCACTAACACTAACTATCAACACTAGAACTAGTCAAGCACTCACTCACCTGTGAGCAGAAGAGACATACATGTGATTCTCTCCATTTCTGAGAGAAAAACACAAATCAGTCTCAAGAAACATCTGACTAGATCCAGAACATCAGATCATGGCATTTCTACTTTATCATTGCTTATTAGACTCTACTTCAGCTATAAATACACACATGAAGTTAACACTTACATGCAAAGTATTTCATTAACTGATATAATGTTAATATACCAACCTGTTGAAGTACTAAATTCTGTTTTAACCTTTATAATATACTGATAAACACACTTTAAACACAGATAAAGTGATATAGTTAACAAGAAAAGTACTGTAAAATGACAAGAAATGTCATGTTGGATTTATAACAGTTTTCACTGTACATTAAGGGAACATACCAATAACCAGTTTAAGATTTTTGTATTTGTTGTTTGTTGTGTTGTATTTGTGAAATTATGATCAGTTTTTACATTGTACTGTTTTATGCGGCATATACAGACATTGAGATCAGATTTTGCAGTATTGTAGTAAATGTATTACTGTAAATGCATTTTTATTACATTGTTTTCCAAAAACCACACAAACGTTAAGCAGTAAAACAGTTATTACTTTAGTATAATGTTATATAAGCACCACTGCTAATCACATCTTAACTCAGAGTTTCTTACCTGTAGATGCTGTGCTTCAGGAGTGATTGTGTGTTTGTGTCACAGACTGATATCAGTCAACGTCTCTTTCTGCTCCTCCCAGCTTTCAATTTCCTGGACAGAAAAACTCCCTTCTGTGATGTATATCTCTTTTTTTTCAGGTTTATTTCCTCGTTTCTTGCCTGAATATCTAAAATACACTTTAAAGTTTTTCATTTATTGCACTTTGTTTATTTGCGTCTGTAGATTTCAATTCATATATTTAAAAGTTTTTTCTCCACTTCAGCATCTCTTACACAAACCAAAACTGAGAGTTTAATTCCTTTCTGTATTCTGAAGGTGTGTATAGAGGGGTTTGTTCATATTTCATTCACACTGATTTATGTAACATTTTACTCCTAAACATGGTGAAAATATTTGTTTTCTGTCTGTTGACAGTATTTTCTGATTTATGGAGTGATAAAAAGAGAACTCCAGAATCCCCTCTGCAAAAACCTTTAACTCTAATATGAAAACAAAATCAGGCAATAATTATGAGTCTGGATTCAGATTTCTGTTCTTGAAATGTATGCAAATCAATGCATATTGATTTTGACAGTTCATTTTAATATTTAAACATTTGATTTAAGAAAACGTAATACAAATATGCAATTCTTAAAGGGTTAGTTCACCCAAAAATCAACATTATGTCATTAATAACTCATCCTCATGTCTTTCCAAACCCGTGAGACCTCCGTTCATCTTCTGAACACAGTTTACGATATTTTAGATTTAGTCCGAGAGCTCTCAGTCCCTCCATTGAAGCTGTGTGTACGGTCTACTATCCATGTCCAGAAAGTTAAGAAAAACATCATCACAGTAGTCCATGTGACATCAGAGGGTCAATTAGAATTTGTTGATGCTTTGAAAATACATTTTGTCAAAAAAATAGCAAAAACTATGTCTTTATTCAGCATTGTCTTTTCTTCCGTGTCTGTTGTGAGAGAGTTCAGAACAAAGCCGTTTGTGAACGAATCATTCGATGTAACCGGATCTTCTTCAACCAGTTGAAATTTAAAACTGAATCGTTTTAAACGGTTCGCGTCTCCAATACGCATTAATCCACAAATGACTTAAACTGTTTACTTTTTTAATGTGGCTGACACTCCCTCCGAGTTCAAACAAACCAATATCCCGGAGTAATTCATGTACTCAAACAGTACACTGACTGAACTGCTGTGAAGAGAGAGATGAACACCGAGCCGAGCCAGATAATGAACGAAAGATTGACTCGTTCTCGAGTCAAGAACCGGTTGCATCGGTTGTCTGATCACCAGTACTTCTTTTCCCTTGATTCAAGTCTTCGATTTACCCGCGCTCATAACACTGGCACAGAATCAGTTCAGAATCAATCACCAAAAGAATCAGTTCGGTTCAGACGCTCTGTGAGTCAATGTGTTTCACGGTCAATCACACATGGGCAGTATCATCAGCTCCTCGGATCTCGAATCGGACGCTTCTGACAGAAATGGTTCTTGACTCTTGATTCGAAGTATATTTCTGGTTATTATTATTTTTTAATAATAATAAAATTTTAGTAATTGTTCAATAAAAACGGTCTCTGTTTATCTCCAGAGTCTCGTGTCTGTGTTTTTCCTTGTTTAATTTACATATCGTTCTTCTTGTTTTTATGCGGAAAATAGTCATAAATGTTCCAGTGTTCCTCAGGGATGAATAATCAGATACGGACAGATTGAATCTTCAGGACTGAATTTGAATGTGTGCCGTTCTTCCTCAAAATTATGATGATAGTAAAAAACACACACACACGAGTGAACCAGGAAACCAGGAGCACTTTTCAGGTCAAATATGCAAAAACGTCTTTTGTCAGAACTTGTAGAAATATAAAATCTAATTATTTTAGTTAGCTGCCAAGGCAACATTTCTCATATCTGTTTAATTTTACTCGTACTAAAATAACTTAAAACTATATCATAGCATAAATATTTCTGTTTTAATCAAACTTCATGTTTGGGATGTTTTTGCTATATTTTACTTAAAGGTGCAGTAGGGAACTTTTGTAAAAAAAAAATATTTTTTACATATTTATTAAACCTGTCATTATGTCCTGACAGTAGAATATGAGACAGATAATCTGTGAAAAAAGCTCCTCTGGCTCCTCCCAGTGTCCTATTGCCATTTGCAGTTACAGACCGCTCCCGGTAAGAAATCAACCAATCAGAGCTGCGGTCCATAACTTTGTTTGTGTTCAAAATGTAGAAAAATGTATATAATAAGCGAGTACACCATGAATCCATTTTCCAAACCGTGTTTTTGGCTTGTACTGAATCACTAGGGTGCACCTATAATAAGTGTTTATATTCGGACTATTTTAGATTGCTTCGGGGGTACTGCGGCGGAGTAACCCAGTACCTTTGTGATTCTTCATAGACATAAACAGAGAGACCGACTACGATGTTCTTCCGCAAGATGCAAACAGTTCTGTTTATTAACCGCAAGAGCGTTAAAAGTTCCCTACCGCAGCTTTAACCCTTGTGGATTGTTCAAATTCACTGCCCTTTCGAGTTGTTCGGGATGAAACCATCCACTCAATTAAACTGCTGTAAAAATGTATCAGATTCAAATTTCTTTTCAATTTTTTTTTTTTGCATAAATCTGTTAATCAACCTCAGTCCTGATCAAAACTACCAAATGTTTTTTAAAAAATCTAAGTTTTTAACTCTTTAATTGCCAAGTTCATAAATGATGTCACTGATTTGGGGGGAAAAAACACACAAAATGACTCATTTTCAATATAAAAGTATTGTGGCTGGATTTTTTTTTTTTACTTTTTATCACAGTCTTGGGCATGTCAAAGATTAGTAGTAACATTGGCCTTGATGCATTTTTAGTTTTTGTGCAGCATTAGATTTAATTTTTCTAATTTTTAATTTGTTGTTGGTGGTTGTTTTTGCCCCATTCAATTATAATGACATTTTTTGATTGCAAAGCCATGACACCATATAATCATGCATTCTTGATTTTTGGTGGTTTTCCCTTTTGGGAAGAGGTAAAATTTGTTCAATTAAACTGGGTGGGACCATTAACCCTTTAGATAGGCCTGTGCAAAAAAAAGGCTTAGTTTCTGGCTTCTATATGGAGTTATATGGAGTATAACAGCAATTTATAGTGTTTGTGTGTGTGAGAGATTCTTGATTGTTGGTGGTTTTCCCTGTTGGGAAGAGGTAACATTTGTTATTTTTACAGTTGATCACTAGGTGGGACCATTAACCATTTAGATAGGCCTGTGCAAAAAAAAGCTTAGTTTCTGACTTGTATATGAAGCTATATGGAGTATAACAGCATATTATATTGAGTGTGTATGTGTTTGTGTGTTTGAGAAGAGAGAGAGAGTTTGTGTGAGAGAGACCTTTTCACACTTACCTTAATGTATTTCAGAAAATCACAATGTACACCTCAGCTCTTAGAACTACACGGAGTAAACAAAAGTGTATTTATGCACCTGCTGCCTTTTAATGGTGGTGAAAGTATTCGGTTGTTAAGTGATGAGGTAAGAAGCAATGTTTTTGGGTCGAGCCCTCAACTCGCTTCACTTGAGAATATGACCTCAGCAGCCGCTTATGAGCACTGTTTATTCATATTGATAATTTAAGTTAAACGCTTTCAAACTTATGATATACACTACAGTCTCCATGCTCACAGCGTCCCAAACACATATCATTTTCATATATATATTTTTTATATTTATATTTTCATTGTCTGGCTATCTGGTACTTCGGTATGGAGTTAAAGGTTAAGATTATAACTTTTTCGCTAGTATTCTATAACATTGTGAGTTTATATTAGCACCTTTTGTTGTTTTCTCGTGGTAACTGATAGAGCGTTTGGACACGGAAGCGCTGCTATGTGACGTCAGACTTAACAAGCGAATAGACTAAACAAAAGCAAAGTACGTGAATTTAAATACGTGCATGCCATTGTGCTGGATATTTAATGGTGAGAAGAGCAGCAAGCAACACGAGAAAGGGCTTGACTTGTAGCAAAGTTTTAGAAATTATTATGTAGCATGAGACCCCTCCAGCGAGCTGCAGCTTATTTGAAGTTGGTATTGCATTTTGTTCATAATACATTATGCTCATAAATTTGATGCGAAGTAGATTTTTTTACAAGATTTTAAGGTTTTAAACTGGCTTTATCATCAAGAAAAGAAGAGCATTTCACATGCAGGCCATCTGTACTTTTCACCATCAAAAGGCAGCAGGTGCATAAACACACTTCTTTTTTTACTGTATACTCCATGTAGTTCTGAGAGCATGAGGTGCATATTTAGATTTTTTTTAGATACTGAACATCAAGGTAAGTGGACAAAGGTCTCTCTCACTCCCTCTCTTTCTCTCTCTCTCTATCACACACACACACTATAATTTGCTATTATACTCCATATAACTCCATATACAAGCCAGAAACCAAGCCTTTTTTGCACAGGCCTATTTAAAGGGTTAATGGTCCAATCTTGTGAGCAACTGTAAAAATATTTTTTTTTACCTCTTCCCAAAAGGGAAAACCACCAACAATCAAGAATCTCTCACACACACAAAAACTATAATTTGCTGTTATACTCCATATAACTCCATATACAAGCCAGAAACCAAGCCTTTTTTGCACAGGCCAATTTAAAGGGTTAATGGTCCCACCTTGTGAGCAACTGTAAAAAAAAAATTTTTTACCTCTTCCCAAAATGGAAAACCACAAACAATCAAGAATGCATGATTATATGGTGTCATGGCTTTGCAATCAAAAAATTTCTTTATAATGGAAGTCAATGGGACAAAAACAGCCACCAACAACAAATTAGGGAGAAAAAATGTAAATCTAATGCTGCACAAAAACTAACAATGCATCAAAGCCAATCTTGTTAATAATCTTTGACATGTCCAAGACTCTGATAAAAGGTAAAAAAATATCCAGTCCACAATCACTTTTAATATTGAAAATATGTAATTTTGTGTGTTTTTCTTCCCAAATCAGTGACATAATTTATGAACTTGTTAATTAAAAAGTTAAAATCTTGGAATTTATTTTTAAAAATTGGTAGTTTTGATCAGGACTGATGTTGATTAATAGATTTATGCAAAAAAAAAAAAAAAAAGAAAGAAATATTTATCTGATACATTTTTACAGCAGTTTAATTTAGTGGATGTTTTCATCCACGAACATCCCGAAAGGGTAATGAATTTGCCCACAGTGTACCTTTGAGTTTTAGAAAAATGTTTAGTTGTGGCCAAAATAAGACTCAACTTTACCCCCTAGTGTATGAAAACGTCCCCAACAACCCACAAAGGTTAAATACCATTTGTTTTGATAATTTTATATATAATTAAAAAACTATTTGTCCTTTTTAATTTTTGTTTTAAAATTGTTTCTAAGTTTTTTTTTAGCAGCATTGTATGTACACTGAAAAAAAAGTATTCATTGAATTTACTATATTTGTTTTAGCTATAATTAAACTCATTAATTTAGTTGATTAACTTTCAGCAAAATGTGTTTATTTAAATATAGTTCAAAATTGATTGCAACCTCTTAAAATATATTTTTTTAGTAAATTCAATGAATATTTTTTTTCAGTGTATGTGTAGATCCTTTAATTTGGCAACATTTCAATAAGTATCAATAAGCACTATTGTAATCACATTTTAACCTTCATCCCTTCATTTAAATGCTTCTGCTGATGTTCAAATATGATGCAAAGATTCCATTAAGTCACTCAATCAATATTTATCATTATATAATATAATTAATTTTATACGTTTATCCTTACATGTATTCATTGTAGATAATTTTACACAAAACAACATCAGACACAATTTGTTATTGAGCCAAAAATGTTAAGAGTCAATAATGCAGAGTGTGAGGAGTATAAATACACAGTAATGAAAGAAAGAAATAAAACACAGGTGAGCAACATAATCAGTAACTATGGTGACAAATGAGCGCATACTTAGAAACCATGACGACAAAGGAAACAATGAGATGCAAACTAAAAGTCCATGAAAACAAAACTAAACATGACAAATACATAAAAGCATCTTCCATATATTGTCCATTTAGGAACTTTTCAGGAAACTAGCTAAAACAGAGGATAAAATACAGAAGACTTTTTTTTGAGAACATATCAGTTCCAGAAAAGTAAATGTAAGTGCTTAGTACTTAATATTACGCAATAAAACACAATAATAAAGCAAACTGAAAAAACAAAACCCACAGTAAATGTTTGTCCCCATCACCTCATGAGTCATGAAACTGAATCATATACAGTAACTGACCTTAAACAAATGAAAACATGACAGAAGTTCAAATAGACATGAAAAGACTTTAAATGGAGATCATTTGAGTCTGTGAACAGAAAACTTCCCAAATCTAACGATGAAATATACATGTTCTGTGAACAGATATTATGAAAAATTGCTTTACTGATTAACTGGAACTGAACTGATTCTACTTGAATTGAGCCCAAATGGCTTGAATGAATCTTCATAATCTGTTATTTGACTGACACACAGAGGGTATATTATATTATATTATATTATATTATATTATATTATATTATATTATATTATATTATATTATATTATATTATATTATATTATATCTGTTACTGGTTACAAATTGCTTTACGAAAACTAGACACAAATAAAAATTTTAAGTAATGTATTCTGAGTACTTTCTGATTACTTGAACAATTTAGTTTCATTTTGTTAATTTGTCATCGATTAAAAGTAACCAGGAATTGTATTTTTGGCATTTTATATTTATACCGTATTTTATATGCATGAATATTAGTAATCTGATTGTGTAATCTGGATCACATGTACTTGGTGCAGATGAAGTTGATTTCTTCAGTTTCAGGAAGGCTGATCCAGTGATTATCATGGGTCCGAATGGCTCCGGATCTCACCGTCTTATCACATTCGTCCAGTCCGCTGTCAAAATCAGAAGCCCACTGATCGTAGCACATGGTCTGACCGTTGACCCAGAACCAGATCCCCATTGTGCAGGAGTGACGCAGACCCAGCCACACGTGATCAGAGGAGGCACTCGAGGTCACATTCATCACCCGCTGCTGCATCTGCTCCGAATCCACCAACACCAGGTCCATGTCCATGTTTCTGCAGCGTCTCAGAGCTTCAGTCCACGTCTTATTCTCTCGGACCAGAACCAGCTTCTCTTGAAAGAAAATCAGGATACAAAACATTTAACTTTGAAATACAGGAGCCAGTGATATTTTAGTATTATTGAGATATTAATATAGTTTTTTATCAATATTTAGATTTTTTTAAAATTAATTTGTATATTTTATATATACTGTATTATTATTATTATTATTATTATTATTATTATTATTATTATTATGTTTTTAGTTTTAGTTATTTTAGTACATCAAGAAAAACTAAATGACAATGAGAAATCTTACTTGAACCATATATATTTTAAGGGATAGTTCACCTAAAAATGAAAAATGAAAAGTGTTTCTCACGAGGTTCCAGACCTGTAAGACTTTGGTTAATCTTCAAAACAGAGATGAAAAGCATGAAGATATCATTAATGAAGCCGGAGATGTTTCTGTTCCTCCATTGAAAGTCCAGAATTTAGAAGATCCAGATCCAAGTAATAAAGGCGTCAAAAACCAAATCCATATGAATCAAACTGTGATGAACTGTCATTACCGAGAGGATGGTGTTGAAACCCTGGGACTGAGGAAGGTCCGTGACAAAATCCACAGCGATATGGGACCAAGGGCGTTGCGGTACCGGCAGAGGCTGTAAGAGACCAGCTGGTTTCAGGTGAGAAGACTTGACCATGTTACAGGTGGAACACTGATGAACAAACTTGATCACGTCAGCTCGAAGGGAAGGCCACCAGAAGCGATTGGAGACTAGCTGAGTGGTGGCCGTGATACCTGGATGCCCCGCGCTGGGAGTGCAATGAACCCATTGGAGGACACGGTCGCGGAGCTCGGGAGGAACAAAGAGGCGGTCCCCCGGACACTCCGGTGGTACGGGCTGTTTTTGCTGAGCTGTAGAAACCTCCGTGATTATATCCCACTGTACTGGTGCGACAATGAGAGATGAGGGCAGAATGGGAACTGGTTCAGAACACTCGTCCTTACTGTCGAACTGGCGTGAGAGAGCATCCGCCCTGCCGTTCTTAGAACCTGGTCTGAAAGTGACTCTGAAATTAAATCGGGAGAAGAAGAGAGACCAGCGCGCCTGGCGAGCATTCAGACATTTGGCGGATTTGAGATACTCCAGATTTCTGTGGTCCGTAAGCACAGTGAAAGGATGACACGCCCCCTCCAGCCAGTGCCTCCACTCTTCAAAGGCAGCCTTCATCGCCAGAAGTTCTCGATCGCCCACATCATAGTTGCGCTCTGCTGCATTGAGTTTACGGGAATAAAATGCGCAGGGGTACATTTTTGCTGGACTACCATGACGTTGTGACAGAATGGCACCCACGCCCGTGTTAGAAGCATCCACTTCCACAATAAACTCTCTCTCAGGATCTGGGTGATGGAGAATGGGTGATGTGGTGAATCTCTTCTTTAAACTCTCAAATGCCGCAGTGCATTCCGATGACCAGCGGAAACGTCCTCCTCCTCCTTGGAGTAAAGAAGTGAGAGGAGCCACAATCATGCTGAAATTTCGAATGAATCGGCGGTAAAAGTTTGCGAAGCCCAAGAATCGCTGTAGCACTTTTACTGACGTGGGACGAGGCCAGTTAACCACCGCTTGTACCTTTTTGTCATCCATCACAACTCCATCTGCGCTGATGATGTAACCCGAGAACGAGATCCGCTTCTGATGAAATTCGCATTTCTGTATCTTGGCATACAACTGGTGCTCGATGAGGCGTTTGAGAACAGCTCGCACATCCTGAACGTGCGTTTCAAGGTTGTCTGAATAAATCAGGATGTCGTCAATATACACAATTACACTCCGATTGAGCAGGTCTCTGAAGATCTCGTTGACAAACGCTTGAAAAACTGAAGGACTGTTGGAAAGGCCGAACGGCATGACCCGATATTGATAATGGCCGGTGGTTGTAGAAAACGCCGTCTTCCACTCATCACCCTCCCGAATACGAATAAGGTTGTAAGCATTTCGTAGGTCAAGCTTTGTGAAATATCGGGCCGTGCGGAGCATTTCAAGAGCAGCTGGGACCAGAGGCAGAGGATACCGGTATTTGACAGTTATCTCATTGAGACCCCGATAGTCTATGCACGGTCGGAGACCCCCATCCTTCTTCTTGACAAAAAAGAAACCGGCAGAAGCAGGAGATGTTGAGGGGGTAATGAAGCCTTTGGCAAGCTGTTCCTCTATATACAAATTCATGGCCTCGGTCTCTGGCTGAGATAGGGGGTATACACGACCACGTGGTGGCATGGTACCCGGCAGGAGCTCAATAGCACAGTCAACACCACGATGGGGAGGTAAGTGTGAGGCTTCACGCTCGCTGAATGCTTGGGCAAGGTCATGGTAAACAGCGGGGATTTCCTGTAGATTAACGTCTACGGAGGGGCTGGCACTCAATTCAGGACCCTGGACAGCGGGCATGCATTTATTCAGACACGACGAAGACCACTGGGTAATCCTCCTCTCAGACCAGGAAATTTGCGGGTTGTGCCTCTCCAGCCAAGGAAACCCCAGAATCATAGGATGAAGTGGCGAATGAATAGTGTAGAACTGGATGGTCTCCCTATGTTGCGAGCCGATGCTGAGGGTGAGAGGTGGTGTGATGTACTGGCGCTCCCCTGTCCCCAGGGGGCGCCCGTCCAAAGCTGTCATTGTCACAGAGGGTTCACAAGAGCGGAGAGAGATTTGATGAGTTTTTGCAAAGGTTGCGTCAATAAAATTTCCAGCAGCTCCCGAGTCTATAAATGCCCTCGATTTTATAACCTGCCCATTAATAATTAACGAAATCTCCACAATGAGAGCTTGGAAAGAGAGTGAACGTGGACTCACCGCAGCGGGGTTCCGAGAAGTGGGTTTCACCGGGCAGGAAGCCCTGAAATGACCAGCCTTACCACAGTACATGCATAAACGATTGCGCCTTCTCCTCTCACGTTCCGCCTCGGAGAGCTGGGTGTATCCGATCTGCATGGGCTCGGGCTCGGAGGTGCATACCGGGTTGAAACTCAGGCTGGTCCTGACTGGAGTGCGGCGAGCCCGGATGAGATGATCGAGCCGGATGGCAAGTTCCATGATCTGACTGAGAGTCTTTCCATCATCACAATAAGCAAGTTCCCCCTGCAGCTCCGCATTCTACCCCTTCTGATACAGTAGTTTGAGAGGATCCTCCCCCCAGCCGGTCTGAGCAGCGAGCGTATGAAAGGAGAGAGTGTAATCCGCTGCAGTGGAATTCCCTTGCCGCAGGGCGAGTAACAGTTCCCCTGGATCCTTTCCTCCAGCTGGGTGCTCAAACACTTCCCTGAATAGGGTGACAAAAGCATCATAGGACCTCCTGACCATAGTGCCGTTGCCCACTCCAGCGCTTTTCCAGTAAGCAGGGTACAGATGAGAAAGATGCGGCCCTCATCGGTGCGATGTTCTGGAGCCTGCTGGCTTAGATAGAGCTCGCACTGCAACAAAATCCCTTGCAAGTGGAGGGTGAACCGTCATACTTTTCAGGTAGGGATAATCTTGGATTGTTTGAGATCGTACTCACGACTGGCAGCGGAGGGACAGGTGCGGTGGGATCTGCGGCCTGATTAGCAGCTGCAATCTGAGGGGTTAGTGACTGAACAGACCTGACAAGTTCCTCTGTGAGCGAGGTTAGTTTTACCAGCTGCCGCTGATGTGAAGCGAGCACCGCAGCCTGGGATGAAACCTCATTGGCGAGGTGACGAAACTCTTGAGTTGGTGAAGTTTTCTGTGATGAAACGGCGGAGTCAGTTAGATCCATCTGCAGCAGTTTATTAATACAGGTGAGTAAGCAGAGAACAGCTGACATAAACTCAGGCTGGCAATGAAAGGGAACTTAAGCAGATGTTCGTAGAGAACTCAGATATTCTCATCAATCGGGTTACAAGGACCAAAGATAATAACAATAAAGACCAGGGGTAAATCAAAACTTCACAAAATATCAAAGGGGACAGCAGTCAATATAAAGGGGAGAACACAAGGTGCAGGTGAAAATACTAGAAGGTAATCAAGATAATTAAGCAGGGTTAGACGGGGATGATTGGGGAGAGGGACACTGGGAAATGCAGTCCTAATATTCAGGAGAGAGGGATCTGATGCCGCCAGAGGAGGGCGTAGCAGAACGTTCCATGACACAAACACTAAGGGCCCTATTTTATTTTTCAAATATGGGAAATGCTTCAAAGATTAAAAAAAAAAAAAAAAAAACATCAACGACTTTTATTGGAACCACAAATAACGTCTCTCTCTCTCTCTCTCTCTCTCTCTCTCTCTCTCTCTCTCTCTATACTGTACATAAAGTACTTTATATATTATTATGTAAAGTATAATATTATACACTATAATATAAAATTATATAATATAATATTGTATTGTATTATAGTTGTATCCAAGTTGTCTGTCTGGAACGCAGCATTAGGTTAACATCAATAAACGATTGTGTACTACAATTACGAGCCATTCTATAAGGTGACATTTCAGCACTTGACAAACGGACAGCGACTCCTAAGTAGCACTAAAAGCACAGCTACATGCAAATGTGTTAAGTGCATTTTTGGGAAATGCATGTGAAACAATAATGAACGATCGTAAAATGACTCGTAGAAAACTTTCTTAAGCGCTAAGATCAAACATTATTGGGAAACCCAGCCCAGTTCAGTGTTGATTCAGTTTGGTTCAATAACTGTGTCAAGTTAATCAATCACAAACAAGTTAAAATCAGGTATTCACAGCTCTACTGTCTGATTCAATAATGTCATTATTCAACTTAAAACTCTTGATTCACATGGATTCTCCTTATAATGTGTTTGGATCAGAGGTGTCAAGTAACGAAGTACAAATACATTGTTACTGTACTTAAGTAGAAATTTGGGGTATCTATACTTTACTTGAATAATTATTTTTCAGCCGACTTTTTACTTCTACTCCTTACGTTTTCACGCAAGTATCTGTACTTTCTACTCCTTACATTTAAAAAATAGCTTCGTTACTGCTATTTCATTCTGGCTTGTCATCATTCAAAAAAAAAAACCTATCCAGATAAATCGCGCCATCCGGATGGTGTGAATTTGATTGTGGTTGGATGAGAATTATAAACATATACCATTCCGACACCCTATTGGTTTGTACGCGATCCATCGCACCTGCACATGACACAAATCACATCACACTCCAGCAAGGACATAGACAGTTTTGGGTTCGTGTATCAAAAAATATATTCCTTAAAAGTAGGCTTGGCTATGGAACTGGTATCCAATCGCCTCAGAGTCAGTCCCCTTAAATTTCAAATGAAACCGGCGTCAGACCGGTCTCCTCCCGTCTTTCAGCGCGCTCTTCAATCCGCAGGCCGCAGCGGAGCAGCGTGAGCTCAAACAGAGACAGAGTACACAAGGTGTGTGTTTATCAATAGATTATTAGAATATCTGTATCTGTGCAGTTCTATGTCATAAATACAGTTTACAAAGGTCACGAAGAAGCAGTTGCTTTCTCATCTACTGTAAAGTTTTCACTCTGTTCACCGCTCATCACACCACAGCTGTTTCCTCCAGTGAAAATCTAGCCCTTAACACATATGAACGAACACATAATTTAATTACACTTATTTAAATATACTTAATTTAATCATACGTACTTTATACATACACTAGCTACTGTGCAAAAGTCTTAGGCACGTTAGTATTTTCACTTAAAAGAATGGTGTTCGGCTATTTTTATATTTTGCAGTAGTGTGTCAGTAGAAAATATCAGTTTACATTTCCAAACATTCATTTTGCCGTTGACAGACTGCTTCTGCATTCAAAATCGCACTAGATTATTATTAAAATTGATGGCAAACTGATATTTCTAACCATACAAGAGTAATTGTTGTTGCGTTCATTTTCAATGGGCATATATTCGGCTGAAACAGGTAACCTAGTGCATCCCAAATTTTTCAACATGAACATTTTAATATAACATTATAGTCATTATGGCCTTTAGAAAAATGATTTTTTGAGGAGGTGGGGTAGTGCACAATAGGCCCCCGTGGCACGGCCCAAGCTTTTGTTCTTAATGGCATTTTTTCCTTTACATTACTTTTACTTTAATACTTTAAGTAGTTTTTTAAACCAGTACATTTACACTTTTCTTGAGTAAAAAGCTTGAGTTGATACTTCAACTTCTACAAAAGTCTTTTTAAACCCTAGTATCTATACTTCTACTTTAGTAATGAATGCCAGTACTTTTGACACCACTGGTTTGGATCTTGTAAGTTTTGGTTACCTGGATTTTTAAATCTCTCAGGTTTCTTTAAAAAATCTCTTAATTTGTATTTTGAAGATTTACTGAAGTCTTCAAGGTTTGGAACAACATGAAGGGGAGAAAGTGATGAGCAAAATCACATTATCTATAATATAAAATCTATAATAACCAGTGGTGGTAAGTAACGAAGTAAAAATACTTTGTTACTTTACGTAAGTATTTTTTTGGGGGATCTGTACTTTACTTGAGTATGTTTTATTTGCATCTACTTTCACTCTTACTCCACTACTATATTAAAGACAAAGTTTACTTTTTACTCTGATACATTTCCCCATGCCCACAAGTATTTATTACACTGATTTTACAAACCAATGAAAAACGTGGTTTTCTTTTGAAAAAAAGAATGCGCGACTTCGCGAGTTCTTTGCCAACATACGCTCACGCAGCAGTTAGTTCCAAGTGATAGTGCAGCTCTTGCTGCCCGCAGTGATCCAGAGATTCCCGACAGGGATCACCCATGGCCATATCTCAAGGATATGTTCGAATTCACTGAAGTCAAGGGAGATTCTTATCGACTGAAATGTCTTCTTTGCCTGCCACGGGTGAATGAAATTTCAGTAGGGCTGTGCAAAAAATCTAATGCGATTTTCATGAGCATCTCATCAGTAAATACGCTCCTGTAATTAGAAGCAGGGTTCTGAATTTTTTTAGGGCTGCAACAACTAATCGATAATGAAAATAATCAAGAAAAAATTCATTATCGATTAGTTGTGTCTGTGACATCACTGTGTACAATTCCAGTCAGATGTAACTTCTCAATGGCACCCTTGAATCTGAGAAATCATATTGAGGCGACTTGACATTAATTGTGTTACTATTGTTAGCCAAGTGATTTCATATTGAAACGTGCCTTGTAAACAGCTAGCTAACATTAGTCAAGTTAGCTAACGTATATTGATGCTAACGGTGGCAGACTTTGGGTTGTGTGTGATTAAACCATAAGCTGATGCTGGAGAGAATCAAGCTAGTAAGCTCGTCAAGGATGATCCAGTTGGAGGTAGACTTGGAAAAGCTGACTAGACATGCATCACACACATGACCAGCATCGGCCAGTAGTGATCCTACATGGTGATTGCAACACAGACGAGCTGTGCTATTACACTACATGAAAAAACTCTAGGCCCATAGAGAAGGAAATGAATAGTGGAATAAAGTTGTTATTTTGGGGGGGTTTTGCGCACAAAAAGTATTCTCGTCGCTTGATAAAAGTAAGATTGAGCCACTTTAGTCACTTGGACTATATTAACGATCTCTTAATAACTTTTCTGGGCCAGCAAGTTTCATTCCCGTAGAAGCCTATGGAGGAGTGATCCAGCTCTCAGATTTAATCAAATATATTTTAATTTGTGTTCCGAAGATGAACAAAGGTCTTATAGGTGAGCGATTACTGACATAATTTTAATTTTTGGGAGAACTAACTCTTTAAAGAGGTGGTTCTTCCTCATTGATATTCTGAAACAGTCTTACCTTGTATCTTGCACATCTTCTGTTTGATGCAGCTATAATGTTATGGAACATGTCTATTGAAAGTTCAATCCCTATACTGCGATAAGGTTCTTCATTGTCTCTTTTGATTGTAAATCTAACAAATTCTTAATTGCAGTATCTAATCTCATCATTTGTTCTATTAAAACATTGCATATCACTCCCAAAACAACTGATCTGCTTAATTATTGATATTTACAGTTAATTTGAATATTTACTTTTTACTTCCGGTACTTAAGTATGTTTTAAATCGGATACTTTTGTACTTTTACTCAAGTGATGTTTGAATGGAGGACTTTTTTATTTAGATACATCTACTTTTAGTGAGTATAACTTTTGAGTACTTTTACCACCCCGATGATAACTCTGTCAGAAACACACGTGAAGTTATAGTGCGTTCGTTGAACTTCTGTAATGATGAGAGAGTTTCTGTAGTTTGACATGTAGACGTACAGCAGCTCAGAGGATTGATCTACTCACCATCATAACACACAAAGGGATGCTCTTCTGAACACTTCTCATCTGTCCATATTCCTTGGCGGTCAATCAATGCACAGTCATCGTGATTAGTGTCTCTGGATGCGGGTCTATCAGATTTCCAGTGTGTGAATGTAGAGGTGCTGTTATCTGACCAAACCCAGAGTCTGTGCAGACCGATCCAGACTTGAGTATCTTTATTACATGAAGTTATGTTTTGGTCTATGATCTTCTGAATCTGTTCATTCTCAGTCTGATTCCTCACGCTGGCCAGATCTGTGTGATTCTCTCTGCAGTATTTCTGAGCTTCAGTCCAGTTCTTTTGCTCCTGTACAATGATGAATCCTTTACTGCTGCCTTTAAAACAGAAAGACATTTGTCTGAAATTGATGTAGAGAATTTAAACATAAAATAAAAAACTTTCTGTTTTCATTGAGCAAGAACAAAGAGAAAATCCACACATTTAATTGTTTTTCATCAGTCAAAAAAAAAATAAAAAATAAAAAATATTACTACTGGATGTGAAAATACTTAATATGGTCTTTTAGCACATTTCGCTGAGAGTTTGTAGCACATTATACAAAATACAGATTGTTTCAAGTTGTTTTCAGTTTGGTTCAGTAATAGTGCAGAGTTCATCAGATATTAAACATACAGCTGAACTCACCATTATAGCAGATGAAATACATTTCTTTACTACAGTCTACATCATGCCACTGTCCTTTAGGCTCATTCGCATTTCCACACTTACATTCCATGTAAATACAGTCTCCATCACCATTTGGTTGTGATGGTCCCCAGTTCCTGTACTGAGACTCATTTCCTCTGTAGAAGGCAGGGTCACTCAGAGACCATATCCATGAGTTCTTCAGTCCAATCCAGACACGGTCAGCATTGCTCTTCACTCTCTTTATGGCCTGTTCAATGTCATTCTGTTCTTGTATGTCACTGATAGTGACCAGATCTGTGTATTTCTCTCTGCAGTAACTCTGAGCTTCAGTCCAGCTCAGGTTCTGATTCACAAAGTGATACTGACGCGGAGCTCGTGCAGAAGAACTGACCACAGCTGAGGAGAGACACATTCACATTCAAGACAAGAAGTGCTAGTACAGTAGTGGAGTATCTTAGTATTTTACTCAATCTCCTCAACAACACACACATTACACACTCATTCAAACACACTTGAACACGGTCAGCAGCACTAACACTAACTATCAACACTAGAACTAGTCAAGCACTCACTCACCTGTGAGCAGAAGAGACATACATGTGATTCTCTCCATTTCTGAGAGAAAAACACAAATCAGTCTCAAGAAACATCTGACCAGATCCAGAACATCAGATCATGCCATTTCTACTTTATCATTGCTTATTAAACTCTACTTCAGCTATAAATACACACAAGAAGTTAACACTTACATGCAAAGTAAATATTTCATTAACTCATATAATGTTAATATAATACACCGACAACCACCTTAAACACAGATAAAGTGATATAATTAAAAATAAAAGTACTGTTAAATGACATGAAATGTCCTGTTAGATTTATAACAGTTTGTCACTGTATAGTAACTTACTCTTAACCAAGTAACAAGTATTCACCGTAGGATATTTAGTCTTTTACCATTAAGAATTATAATATTTATTTCAGTCTATTGTTTTATGCGGCACATTTCTGCTGTTAAAAGCTCCAGAATCAAACTCTCTCAGTGAGATCGAGTGTTGCCCTACTGCTGTAAGTACACTACTGCAAACACAATTTTTAATACTAAATTGTACTTTTATTTTCTTTTTTTTTATATAATAATTTAAACGTAAGTTACACTTGTTTTATTACAAAATTAATTGTGAGGAAATCTTTGTATCAATCAATGGATATGAAGTTTATTTTTAAGTTTATTTATTTTTGGTTTATTTTCTCCATAATGTTTTAAAGAAGCTGAATATAATTAAACTGAAAAAGTTCAGATGGCAACAGACAAAATTTACAAAATCCAGACATTCACTAGTTAACCTGTGATCAGCTGAGTGTAATATAATATAAACACAGTTAAATCAGTCAGATCATAATCAATGTGAAGTTAAACTATCAGTAATCATGATCTCAGAGTTTCTTACCTGTAGATGCTGTGATTCAGGAGTGATAGTGTTTCTTCTTTTATCAGGACAGACTGATATCACGATCATTTCTCCTCTTCTGCTCCTCCCAGCTTTGCTTTTCCTGGACAGAAAAACTCCCTTCTGTGGTTTAGGTCTTTATTCAGAGCTGTGTTTCCTGCTTTATTGCCCCATGGCTACAGTTTGTGTGTGTGTCTTTTTGTGTGTGTGAGAGAGAGAGAGAGAGTGTTTATACATCCAAATTGCACATTAAAGTGTTTATTTTATTGCACTTTATTTATTTGCATCTGTAGATTTCAATTACAATATCTTTACATTTATGTGTTTTATTAACAAAGTTCGGGAGGATAATCAGATAATCATCCAATTTAGGCAGAGGTGCATCTCGTTTAGCTAATCATCTTAACTAGCACACAAGCATGTGTGTATATATATATATATATATATATCCAGTCTTCCTACCTCCTGTCCCACAACAGTTTTTCGGCATCCCTCCTCCACCCCAACTCCTCACTTCTAATCTATTTATCCCAAATAGGAATAGGGGGAGTTTATTGGGTTCAGTCTATGCTCCGGGCCCGGACCCCTCCCCCAGGACAGCACGCCAAAATAATGCCAACTATTCACTTTCAGATTAGATGTAAGGGTGAACTCGTGAAATACTCAGAAGTGAGTTAAACCTTCATTTGGAGATGTCCTCATTTGTAAAAACAGTATAGAATGTATAATATTATACTATTTGTGTAAATGCAGAAGGTTGTCTTTTAGCGTTAGAGTGTAGATTAGGTTAAAGTATTTATAAGTAGCTTTAAATAAAAAACAGCTGATGTCTGTGCAATATCCGTTTTTATTTCTCTGGGGAAACGTCTGAGATAAAGTCGAGACTTCGACATGAAAGAGAGTCTGCTGAGGTCTGAAAGAGCACAAGTATATTTTTGTTATAGTAATTGTTTAATGAATACTGAAATTATTCTCATATTCCTCGTCTCTGTTTATCTCCAGCGTCTCGTGTGTTTGTGTGACATTCAAATTATTTCCCTGTTAATTTACATATTGTTCTTCTTGTTTTTATGCAGATGATAGTCATGAATGTCCCAGTGTTCCTCAGGGATGAATAATCAGATACAGGACAGAGGGATTCTTCAGGACAGAATTTGAATGTGTGCCGTTCTTCCTCAAAATGATGATGATGTAAAAAAAAAACATGATTGAACCAGGAAACCAGAAGCGATTTTCAGATAAAATATGCTAAATAATCAGTGTTTTGCTTGATTAAAAAAGATAAGTGTTTAGGGATGGAGTCCTGGAGTATCTGCCAGAGTCCAACAGAGTGCACCGGTCACTGGCTGAATAACCGAGGCTGGGGCGAGATCTAGAGCTGTTATCGCCTGCAGGGCTCAAATTGAGGGGGGATGTGGGGGGATGGCATCCCCTGGTTGAAATAAATGACAAAAAGCATCCCATCAGTAAAACAACCTTCCCCCATCACCATTCCCTTTGATTTAATAAATTTTATTATGTAAAACTTATCATGGAAATTAAAAATTAAAATGATCTTCTTGAGATAAGTCACGAATAACGTGATTGGCCAATCAGAACTCGGTTTTGTAACAAGCTGCACATTAGCAGAAGCAAGTTTTTATCATTGGTCATGCAAAATGGTTCAAGCACTACTTTTCAATTTTTTTAAAAAGAAGAGACAACAGAAAAAGTATGATTTTTTCCTTCACTAGAATTTAAAAACATTCCCCAGAAATAATGTTATAGTGCTGTGAGCAGAGGTGCTGCCAGAGGATTTTGAACGCAGGTGCTGAGAGGATGCTTGATCATTGACAGGGAGGTGGGCAATTCAGGGCTCCAGAATCAGTCTTCCCACTGGTCACTCTTTTGGAACTAACTTTCTCAGTTGTTCTCAGAAGCACCGTTTTCAGTTTTTATTTTTTTGCTATAATATGGAATTAATCATTGCATACTTCTTACGGGGTGAATGAGAACACACACCCTGTACAGCTGGTAAGTGCCCCGGAGGGTGACTGGTGCAGGCTTCCACTCTGTGCATGTGGGGTGCAGTTCTGTGGTGAATGTCACTCTCCTGGGGTGCCGTCTGAGTCTGTGAATGAGCAGACAAACAAAGACATTCATTAGTGTCTCCTGGAGTTTCAGTGCAACTTGCCTTGGAAGCCTCTTCCTCTGGCTTTTGTAGCCGGTGGGGACGAGCTCCACTCATCACGCAAAGGTGTAATGATTGTTTGATCCCCCCCTCACCCTCCAGGCATTGCCCTGGTTCTGTGGGGAAACACAATTTTTTGTGGGGATATTATGGAAGGGAAATTTTATGTTACCTGCCAGACCTGTCCATCTGGACCAGCCCCGGGAGCATCCATCCGCATTCCTGTAGTCGGCCCAGGCCCGATGTTGCATTTGGAAACAGAAGTCCTGGAAGGCTAGGAACCACCGGGTCACCCGCGTTTTTGTGTCTTTTACCTGGGAAATACACTGGAGCGGGCATAATCCATAATGGGGGTGAACTGGCACACCCAGAGTTAGTAATTCAACTCCAGGACTGCCTACTTTATGGCCAGGGCCTCTCTCTCCAGGACTGCATACCTGGTTTCTGCGGGTGAGAGTTTCCTACTGATATAGACCACGGGGTGCTCTTCTCCATCCCGGAGCTGAGAGAGAACTGCTCCTAAGCCGGAGGCGTCTGTTTTTAGGGTGAAGGGGCAGCTAAAGTCTGGGGAGTGTAAGATGGGGGAGGACGTCTGGGCCGTTTTCAGGTTCTAGAATTCGGCTTCTGTTTCAAGGGTCCAGACTATTGCCTCTGGTTGCCCTTTCCTGATTAGGTCTGACAGGGTGCAGACTATAGAGGAGAAGTTAGGAATAAAGCAGCGGTAGTAGCCCACCAACCCCAAGAATGCTCGTACCTGGGTCTTGTTTGTGGGATGTAGGAACTTCTTCACCACCTCAAACTTCTTCTCCTGAGGCATGATGAGCCCTCTACCAATCTTATAGCTCAGGTAATTGGCTTCGGTGAGGCCGAGGTTACACTTCTTGGGGTCAGGCCAGCCCACCGGAGCTCCGTCAACGCCCTCCATAGATGCCCCAGGTGCATCCTCCAGCTCTCCAAGTGGATAATGAAATTGTCCAGGTAAGCCGCAGTGTAGGCTTGATGGGGTCTGAGCAAAACGTCCGTTAACCGCTGGAATGTGGCCGGTGCCCCGTGAAGGCCGAAGGGAAGTACATGGTAATGCCAGTGGCCATTGGGAGTGCTGAAGGTGGTATTTTCTCTGGAACTTTGGGAGAGTGGACCTCCCAATACGCTTTTGCAAGGTCCAAGGTGCTGATATACCGGGCCTTCCCTAACCGGTCCAGGAGCTCATCCACCCATGGCATGGGATACCCGTCAAAGGCAGGGACTTGGTTGAGCTTCCTGAAGTCATTACAGAAAAGGAGGGTGTTGTCTGGCTTCTTCAGTACCATCACGATTGGGCTGGCCCAGGGGCTATGGGATCACATGATAGATCTGCTCCATTTGTTGGTGGCCGGGCTATCACACACGGCGCTGTTGGAGTCTGTGAATGAGCAGACAAACAAAAACATTTGTTAGTGTCTCCTTGAGCTTCGGTGCAACTCACCTTGGAAGCCTCTTCCGCAGGCGGGAACGAGCTCCAGGTGCGCCCCTCATAATGCACAGGTGTCATGATTGTTTGATCAGTGTGGGAGCGGCGTTTCCAGGGCAGCGCTGATCTAGAACCAGTATATTCACCCCAGCTGATGAACTTTTATCATAGTTTATAGTAAGGTCCAGTGACGTAACTTTGTTTTGAACAGTGGTGGGGGCACATGAAAATAATAATATCCACTGAAAATGACGGGTGGCGCTCTTATCAGTGTCACACAAGTAGTACCTATAAGGTAGCATATGTCAGTATGATTTATGGCTTTGATTTGTTTGAACTTTCCCCTTCCTCTCGCCGTTTAGCCCAACCATGTCGTGTTCACCCCGTGACCTGTAAATGAAAATAAAAACCTGTAAATCTCAGTTTTTGTTTTATTATTAATATTTCAAACAGTTGAGTAAATTTTTTCTGGGTTCTTTGATGAATAGAAAGATCCAAAGATCAGCATTTATCTGATATACAAATATTTTGTAAGATTATACATTTTTTATAATCACTTTTGATCAATTTAAAGCATCCTTTCCAAATAAAAGTCTTGTATGGTGACCTTGGGTTTTCTGAAAGGCGCCATGAAATAAAATGCATTATTATTAGGGCTCAAGCCCGAAGGGGCGAAGAGCCCTATTGTTCTTCTAAGGATTATTAGGGCTCAAGCCCAAAGGGCGAGAGGCCTATTGTTTTCCTTAGGATTATTTTTTATTATTAGGGCTCAAGCCCAAAGGGCGAGAGGCCTATTGTTTTCCTTAGGATTATTTTTTATTATTATTATTATTATTATTATTATTATTATTTTTTTCCAACGTCTCGGGGGCTTTTGGGGCCCTTAACGTGCTTAAAAAGTCTTGAAAATTGGCACACAGATTGGAACCTGCGGCCATTAGGGCCGGGCAGAGACTGATACACGGGCGTGGCACAGGGGCTCTACAGCGCCCCCTGGAATATGGAGGGCCATATATCATACATTCTTGCTCGTAGACGAATGAAACTCGGTACACATATAAATCTCATCAATCCAAACAACTTTTGTATTGCATATCATAGGCTCCGCCCAACAGGAAGTTGGCTATTTAGGGTTTAGTATTCAAATTTTTCGTCAAAGTTGTGGGGGCTTTTGGGGTCCTTAACATACTCAAAAACTCTTGAAAATTTGCGCACACTTTGGAATCTGTGGCCTTTAGGAGCCTGCAGAGGCTGGGACCCGGGCGTGGCACAGGGGCTCTACGGCGCCCCCTGGAACACAGTCAGAAATGTTGATGTATAGCTCACACATACTTGCACATATTCATATGAAACTCAGTACACATATAGATCTCATCGTGCCGAACAACTTTCGTATTGCATGTCATAGGCTCCACCCAACAGGAAGTCAGCTATTTAGAGTTATGTAAAAAGCGCATGCTCTGGAATTTGAAATACTTGTCATAGGTTTTTTTCTCGATTGCTGCCAAACTTGGTCAACATGATCTCAAGACACTGGGGATGAAAAATTGCCAGGGGATTTTTGATATCTCGAACGGTTTGCTCGTGGCGAGGCGTTGAAATTATGGCGAGAAATGAGAAACAGGAAGTGTCTAATACCGTCCACATACATTTCCTGATTTTAATCAAACTTCATCAGATTATTCGTTGTATGATGTCGATCGCATATATGTGACTATTAGGAGTCAAAGTTATAGCGCCACCAACTGGCAGAAGGAAGTGTGTCATTTTCAAAATGATTTGAATTCAGCATCTTATTATTACTCGATTTGCTTCAAACTTCATCAGAATAATGTTAAAACACAGCCGATATAAATCTGCAAGGGGGATATTGATATCTAAAAAATTGTTGGCGTGGCAACATGTCAAACTGGAATTCTTCTCAGGTGATTTTGAGGCAAATAACATACTTAGAATTTCACAAAACTCTGAACACACATCAGTATTTCTGATAGGAACTTAAATTGTGAATGGATTTTGGATAGCTTGAATGGTTTTGCCGTGGTGATTTTTTTAAATGACCTTACAAAGGGAATCATTATTGTATTTTTAAATTGCAGCTTCCAAACACGTCAAATAATTTTTTCATACAGATGAAAAAGTCATTCTGAGGAAACATGCATAGTTTAACGACTTTACAACACTGTATGGATAACAGAAAATTAAAAAACTGTCAGACATCTCATCTCACTCTGTCCCTCTGTTTGAGTATATGTGCTTCAGACTTCCATTGTCTGAGAGAAATAGCGCCCCTACAGGTTCAATTCCCGAACTTTTACTTTCACTTTTAAATCGGTTAAAAATACAAATAAATACTTAGATTTAATTCACACTGACAAGCTAAACGAACATATCTGATTTTTACCGGTTCAGGGCTCATGGATAAATTATTTCTGGCCAGAGATATGTGAGAAATAGGAGAGATGAATCACCGCTGTGATCACGAGCGTCTGGAGTAAAGAGCTCAGAGAAAACGAATTTATTCCTGTTTTAAAGCTTTTAAAAATAAATTATTACAGCGATATCACACAATCAACCAATTAGAACACACCAAGAGCTAAATTCAGATGTTTTTGAACTGTTTGTGTGAAAATGAAATATTTGTGGCTGCCTATCTGAAATCACGCCTCCGATCAGCGCGTACAGTGTCCAGCTCAAAACAAACGAATTTATTCTTGTTTAAGAGCTTTTTTAAATAAAACATTACCACAAATGCACACAATAAACCCATTGTAACACTACAAGAGCTAAATGCAGGTGTTTGTGACCTGTTTAAGTGTGCAAGACTATTTGAAAGCGCGACTGGCAGAATAACATATATCTCTCGAGCTGCAGGATTCTGCCTTTCGTCGTACGAACGAACACATAACGGACAAGATTATTTCAAAATACATAATAGCTTGGCGAATATAAACGAAAACAGCCACGTGAACATAAACTGGATCTACTGGATTTGAATATTAAAGTGACCACATTTACCACTTGCTTCTGTCTTCAATTTTAATCTATATTAAAAAGGAAACTCATTCGACTTGGCTGCTTTTTTAATGTGTGCGTATTTATTTATTTACCTTTTTATACATTTTGTATAATTTCATAGTTTGTGTATTACAATTATAAAAACAAAAATAAATTTAGCCACTCACATAGAAATAGCTTAGGCCTTAACCTTTTTCTGACAGTTTTAGGGATTTTTAAAAATCCTAAAAAAAAACTTATTTGTGCTGCAAATAATAATTTCAAACTCATTTGATACTGACCTATGACATCCTGTGACATTATATTTATTCGAATTTACATAATCTCATAGATGTAACAGTAAATCTGTTCAGCTCACAGATCAATACTAAGCTGTAATACAAGCAGAACTTTCACAAATGCTTATGAGTCATTTAAGGATTTGATAACACTGTAAAATAATGTCTAATTTGTTAACATTAGCAAATGCATTGATAACACTTTATAATAACTGCACTCATTAGTAAATAGTCAGTTCATGCTTTATAAAGCCTTGTCCCAATATTAATAGTCAGTAGTAAGCAGTTTATAAATACAGCTATAAATAGCTTGTCCTTGGTTTATAAGCACATTTATTAAAAAGGAGAGTAAAGGGTCAGTTATCTTCCTATGAAAAATAAAAGATAAAAATAAACAAACAACAACACAGATTGATACAGAACTCAGAAATTTTATTGTGGATTTATGATAAAATCAGCCTGTAAATGAATTCATACTCCTCCTCATACTACTCCATACTCCTTTTTCAACATGATGCCAATATACTGAGATATTAAATTGTGAATGGGTTTAGGATAGCTTAAATGGTGTTGCCATAGAGATTTATTAAAGTAACATAAAAAATACAATAGTTATTTTACTATATCTTTAAAATTTTTCATTCTAACTCTTCATAGTTTTTTATATAAGTAGAAGTCCTCATTTGAAGGAAGCACAGTAAGTTTCATAGCTTTATCATTTTCAAGAGCCAGCATAAAATTAAAACTATCATAACTTATAAATCAAGCTTGCAATTCTTAGTACCAATAATGGCCACCAGAGGGAGCTATAGGATTACTTTTAAATAATTATTGGAGAAACGAGTATGATTTAAATAATTTATAGAAATCTTTCAAATAAAATAATATGTATTTTAGGAATTTTACTGATAAAATGACCCTCACTTAATTAGAATAACAAGCTGAAGTATTGTGAACTGTATATTAAGAATAATTCTTAATAGGCTTTATGGACAGATACGTTTTAAGTGACTCTTGAAGGTTCAGCACCACATCCTCTTTTACCACTGTTTAAAGAATTAATCTTACAGAACAGGTGTGAATGAATTTTGGATAGCTTGAATGGTTTTGTCGTGGTGATTTTTTGAAATAATAGTAAAAAAGGAACCAGTAAAAAAAAGTGCAGCTTCTAAACACTTCAAAAAAATGTACACATAGAAGACAAGTCATTCTGAGGAAATATGCATAGTTTCATGACTATACAACATTATATGGATGACAGAAAATTAAAAAACATACATCTGATGTCACTCTGTCCCTCTGTCACTGTGTGTGTGTGTTTGTGTGTGTTTTAAGTGAATTAGGTGTGAAACTATCAGTGAGCATTTAGTCTCCAGCGCCAACATTTTACAGAACTGCCACTTTCCTGGAGTCTCAGAATTACAATGTGTCAGGTTCTGAGAGATCTAAGATTCCAAAAAAATATTTAATTAGAATACCATGAAGTATTGTGAAATACTATATATTAAGACTTTATATATAGGCTTAATGAACAGATTAGACTGACTCGTGAAGGAACAGCACCACCTCCTCTTGTTTGATGGTTTGAGGAATATATCTTCCAGAATCCGGGATTAAGATTTAGGAGCTCATTTTTATTCCACCTCCTTTCCTGAAAGTCTGTCTTGCAGAATTGACTAAAAATTAATCTTCACATTAATTCCTAATTCTTTTGCAATTCTTTTGTCAGTTCTTCTTGACCTGTTTTTCTCTTCCAGCTTTCCTGGACTACTGTATAGCACTCATAAATGATTAAATAAAAAAAAATGGTAGTTATTAAGATTGATATGGTTTGGAATTGGTAAAATGTGCTTGGAAAAAAATCACAATAAAACAATGTTTTAATGTTTAAGTTTGGAATATTAACTGACATGAATGAATGCTATATAAATATTGTTCATGTTAACATAATGTTTATAAATGAAATCTTATTGTAAAGTGTTACTAAAGTTATATATATATATATATATATATATATATATATATATATATATATATATATATATATATATATATTGTTCTGTGAATGTGATTTTAAAGTCTAGATGATTCGGATTAACCCTTTAACTGCCATATCAAGTTCAAGTTCAAGTTCAAGTTCAATTTATTTGTATAGCGCATTTACAACAGCCTCCTGGCTGACCAAAGTGCTTTAACATAAGAGCAAGAATATTACACATACATAAAAATAGACCAGACAAAAAATTTAAAACCACCCATTTCAAAATGTAGCATAACACAGTAGTCAGTACACTAAGGAAAATAAAAAAGTTTTTAGCAAAGATTTAAAAATAGACAAGGAAGGGGCCAGTCTGAACTCTAAAGGCAGGGTATTCCAGAGTCGTGGCCCAGCCACTGCAAATGCACGCTCCCCTCTACGCTCCCCTCTATCCTTTAAAACCTCACTGCCAGAGGGATATTGTGAATGCATGTGCCCGCTGGGCACAGTTTACCTGATGCCACCGGGGTGGTGATGGCATTGGTGGCTTGAGCCCGCCATCGCTGCTTGCAGCTATATTTCTTATTATTTTTTTTATTTTTTATTAAACCTTCCGGGGGTTTTTAGGGGCCTTAACATGCTCAAAAACTCTTGAAAATTGGCACACACGTTGGAATCTGTGGCCATCAGGACGCCGCAGAGGCTGGGACCCGGGCGTGGCACAGGGACTCTACAGCGCCCCCTGGAACACCTTCAGAAATCTTGAACCATAGCTCACACAGACTTGCATGTATTTATATGAAACTTGGTACACTTATAGATCTCATTGAGCCGAACAACTTTCACACTTTATGTCATAGGCTCCGCCCAACAGGAAGTCAGCTATTCAGGGCTGTTTAAAAAAAGCATGCTCTGGAATTTGAAATACTCCTCTGAGGTTTTCAACCCGTTCGCCACGAAACTCGGTGAACATGATCTCAAGACATTGGGGATGAAAAATTGCGAGGGGATTTTTGATATCTCGAACGGTTTGCCCGTAGCGAGGCGTGGAAATTATGGTGAGAAATGAGAAACAGGAAATGTCTAATAACATCCACATACATTTCCTGAATTTGATCAAACTTCATTGGTTTGTTCGTTGTATGATACCGATCGTATATATGTGACTATTAAGAGTCAACGTTATAGCGCCACCAACTGGCAGCAGGAAGTGAGTTATTTTCAAAATGTTTTGAATTCAGCATCTTATTTTTACTCGATTTACTTAAAACTTCATCAGAATAATGACAAAACACGGCCGATGTAAATCTGTTGTGGGGATATTAATATCTAATATGGCGTTGCCATGGCAACGAGTCAAACTTGAATGTTCTGTTATGATGAGTTTGAGGCAGACAACAACCTCAGATTTACATGAAACTCAAAACACATATCAGTATTAGTGATAGCTAGACAATGGCAAAAGCTTTTAAAAGGGCGTGAAGGAGGCACGCTATAGCGCCACCTTTTGTCAAAAGTGGGGGGTTTAGTTTTAGCTACAGACACCAAACTTGGTACATAAATTGTTCTTATCAAGACGGACAACTTTCTAATTCACAGTCATCAGCTACAACCAACAGGAAGTCGGCTATTTTGATTTGAATATTTAAATTGAGCTCTGATTTAATGCATTCTCCTCAGAGGAAATGTTCACTATACTCACCAAACTTTGTCTACATGTTGAAAAAACAATGAGGAACTTAAATTGCGAGCGGATTTTGGTTAGCTTGAACCGTTTTGTCGTGGTGATTTTTTGAAATGACAGTAAAAAGGGAATCATTAATTGTCTTGCATTTTTAAATTGCAGCTTCCAAACACTTAAAAAAAATTTCATACAGAGATCAAATCATTCTGAGGACATATGCATAGTTTCATGACTTTACAACACTGTATGATTAAAAGAAAATTAAAAAACTCTCAGACATCTCAACTCACTCTGTCCCTCTGTTTGAGCAATGTATGTGTGCTGACTGAGTGCATGTGTGTGTGTGAGTGTGTGTGTGTGAGTGGGGGATGGGCATGAGCTGAGTGGCAGACACAATGAGAGAGAGAAAGAGAGAGAGAGAGACTTAATCATCTCTTTAATCACCAGTAAAAAAATGTATTTTAAATTGTTATTTTTTGTTGCTGTTGCTAACATTGCTGTTTTCATTACAGCTTAAGAAATCTCTTAGGCTTTATCCTTTTCTGACAGTTTCAGGAATTAAAAACAAAATTCTAAAAATACTTATTTGTGCTGCAAATAATAATTTCAACTCATTTGATACTGACCTATTCCATCCTGTGACATGACATGTATCTACATTTTTAAAATATCATGGATGTAACAGTAAAACTGTTCAGTTCACAGATCAAGACTAAGCTTCTTTCACAAATGCTTATAAGTCATTAAAGGATTTAATAACACTGTAAAATAATGTATAATTTGTTAACATAAGTAAATGCATTGGTAACACTTTATAATAACTGCACTCATTAGTAAATAGTCAGTTTATGCTTTATAAAGCCTTGTCCCAATATTAATAGTCAGTAGTAAGCAGTTTATAAATACAGCTATAAATAGCTTGTTCTTGGTTTATAAGCACATTTATTAAAAAGGAGAGTAAAGGGTCAGTTATCTTCCTATGAAAAATAAAAAAAATAAAAATAAACAAACAACAACACAGATTGATAAAGAACTCAGAAATGTTATTGTGGATTTATGATAAAATCAGCATGTAAAAATGAATTCATACTCCTCCGAGAAGACATAAGTAGGTCACACCAAACTTTTTCAACATGATGCCAATATACTGAAGATGTTAAATTGCGAATGGGTTTAGGATACCTTAAATGGTGTGGCCATACCGATTTATTAAAGTAACATAAAAAAATACAATAGTTATTTTACTATATCTTTAACATTCTTCATTCCAACTCTTCATAATTTTTTATATACGTAGAATTCATCATTTGAAAGAAGCACAGTAAGTTTCATAGCTTTATCATTTTCAAGAGCCAGCATAAAATTAAAACTATCATAACATATAAATCAAGCTTGCAATGCTTAGTACCAATAATGGCCACCAGATGGAGCTATAGGATTACTTTTAAATAATTATTGTAGAAACAAGTATGATTTAAATCATTTATAGAAATCTTTCAAAGAAAAAGAATATGTATTTTACTGATAAAATGACCCTCACTTAATTAGAATAATATGCTGAAGTATTGTGAAATACTGTGTATTAAGAATAATTATTTATAGGCTTTATGGACAGATAAGTTTGGAGTGACTCTTGAAGGATCAGCACCACATCCTCTTTTACCACTGTTTAAAGAATTTATCTTACAGAACAGGTGCGAATTAATTTTGGATACCTTGAATGGTTTTGTCGTGGTGATTTTTTGAAATAACAGTAAAAAAGGAACCAGTAAATGTCTTTTATTTTTTTAAGTGTAGCTTTTTGCCGTGGTGATTTTTTTAAATGACCTTACAAAGGGAATCATTATTGTATTTTTAAATTGCAGCTTCCAAACACGTCAAAGAATTTTTTCATACAGATGAAAAAGTCATTCTGAGGAAATATGCATAGTTTAACGACTTTGCAACACTGTATGGATAACAGAAAATTAAAAAACTGTCAGACATCTCATCTCACTCTGTCCCTCTGTTTGAGTGTGTGTGCTTCAGACTTCCATTGTCTGAGAGAAATTGCGCCCCTACAGGTTCAATTCCCGGACTTTTACTTTCACTTTTAAATCGGTTAAAAATACAAATAAATACTTAGATTTAATTCACACTGACAAGCTAAACCAACATATCTGATTATTACCGGTTCAGGGCTCATGGATAAATTATTTCTGGCCAGAGATACGTGAGAAATAGGAGAGATGAATCACCGCTGTGATCACGAGCGTCTGGAGTAAAGAGCTCAGAAAAAACGAATTTATTCCTGTTTTAAAGCTTTTAAAAATAAATTATTACAGCGATATCACACAATCAACCAATTAGAACACACCAAGAGCTAAATTCAGATGTATTTGAACTGTTTGTGTGAAAATGAAATATTTGTGGCTGCCTATCTGAAATCACGCCTCCGATCAGCGCTTACAGTGTCCAGCTCAAAACAAACGAATTTATTCTTGTTTAAGAGCTTTTTTAAATAAAATATTACCACAAATGCACACAATAAACCCACTGTAACACAACAAGAGGTAAATGCAGGTGTTTGTGACCTGTTTAAGTGTGCAAGACTATTTGAAAGCGCGACTGGCAGAATAACATATATCTCTTGAGCTGCAGGTTTCTGCCTTTCGTCGTACGAACGAACACATCACGGACAAGATTATTTCAAAATACATAATAGCTTGGCGAATATAAACGAAAACAGCCACGTGAACATAAACTGGATCTACTGGATTTGAATATTAAAGTGACCACATTTACCACTTGCTTCTGTCTTCAATTTTAATCTATATAAAAAAGGAAACTCATTCGACTTGGCTGCTTTTTTAATGTGTGCGTATTTATTTATTTGCCTTTTTATACATTTTGTATAATTTCATAGTTTGTGTATTACAATTATAAAAACAAAAATAAATTTAGCCACTCACATAGAAATAGCTTAGGCCTTAAATTTTTTCTGACAGTTTTAGGGATTTTTAAAAATCCTAAAAAAAACTTATTTGTGCTGCAAATAATAATTTCAAACTCATTTGATACTGACCTATGACATCCTGTGACATTATATTTATTTGAATTTACATAATCTCATGGATGTAACAGTAAATCTGTTCAGCTCACAGATCAATACTAAGCTGTAATGCAAGCAGAACTTTCACAAATGCTTATGAGTCATTTAAGGATTTGATAACACTGTAAAATAATGTCTAATTTGTTAACATTAGCAAATGCATTGATAACACTTTATAATAACTGCACTCATTAGTAAATAGTCAGTTCATGCTTTATAAAGCCTTGTCCCAATATTAATAGTCAGTAGTAAGCAGTTTATAAATACAGCTATAAATAGCTTGTCCTTGGTTTATAAGCACATTTATTAAAAAGGAGAGTAAGTTATCTTCCTATGAAAAATAAAAGATAAAAATAAACAAACAACAACACAGATTGATACAGAACTCAGAAATTTTATTGTGGATTTATGATAAAATCAGCCTGTAAATGAATTCATACTCCTCCTCATACTACTCCATACTCCTTTTTCAACATGATGCCAATATACTGAGATATTAAATTGTGAATGGGTTTAGGATAGCTTAAATGGTGTTGCCATAGAGATTTATTAAAGTAACATAAAAAATACAATAGTTATTTTACTATATCTTTAAAATTTTTCATTCTAACTCTTCATAATTTTTTATATAAGTAGAAGTCCTCATTTGAAGGAAGCACAGTAAGTTTCATAGCTTTATCCTTTTCAAGAGCCAGCATAAAATTAAATCTGTCATAACTTATAAATCAAGCTTGCAATTCTTAGTACCTATAATGGCCACCAGAGGGAGCTATAGGATTACTTTTAAATAATTATTGTAGAAACGAGTATGATTTAAATAATTTATAGAAATCTTTCAAATAAAATAATATGTATTTTAGGAATTTTACTGATAAAATGACCCTCACTTAATTAGAAAAACAAGCTGAAGTATTGTGAACTGTATATTAAGAATAATTCTTTATAGGCTTTATGGACAGATACGTTTTGAGTGACTCTTGAAGGTTCAGCACCACATCCTCTTTTACCACTGTTTAAAGAATTAATCTTACAGAACAGGTGTGAATGAATTTGGGATAGCTTGAATGGTTTTGTCGTGGTGATTTTTTGAAATAATAGTAAAAAAGGAACCAGTAAATGTCTTTTTATTTTTTTAAAGTGCAGCTTCTAAACACTTCAAAAAAAATGTACACATAGAAGACCAGTCATTCTGAGGCATATTTCCTCAGAATGACTGGTCTCATGACAATAGTTTCATGACTATACAACACTATATGGATGATAGAAAATTAAAAAACTATCATACATCTGATGTCACTCTGTCCCTCTGTCACTGTGGGTAATGTGTGTGTGTGTGTGTGTGTTTGTGTGTGTGTTAAGTGAATTAGGTGTGAAACTATCAGGGAGCATTTAGTCTCCAGCGCCAACATTTTACAGAACTGCCACTTTCCTGGAGTCTCCAGAATTACTCGGTGTCAGGCTCTGAGAGACTTAAGATTCCAAAAAATGATTTAATTAGAATACCATGAAGTATTGTGAAATACTAAATATTAAGGCTTTATATATAGGCTTTATGAACAGATTAAAGAGACTCGTGAAGGACCAGCACCACCTCCTCTTGTTCGATGGTTTGAGGAATATATTTTCCAGAATCCAGGATTAAGATTTAAGAGCTCATTTTTATTCCACCTCCTTTCCTGAAAGTCTGTCTTGCAGAATTGACTAAAAATTAATCTTCACATTATTTCCTAATTATTTTGTCAGTTCTTCTTGACCCGTTTTTCTCTTCCAGCTTTCCTGGACTATTGTATAGCACTCATAAATGATTAAATAAAAAATAATGGTAGTTATTAAGATTGATATGGTTTGGAATTGGTAAAATGTGCTTGGAAAAAAATCACAATAAAACAATGTTTTAATGTTTAAGTTTGGAATATTAACTGACATGAATGAATGCTATATAAATATTGTTCATGTTAACATAATGTTTATGAATGGAATCTTATTGTAAAGTGTTACTAAAGTTATATATATATATATTGTTCTGTGAATGTGATTTTAAAGTCTAGATGATTCGGATTAACCCTTTAACTGCCATATCCTTTAAAACCTCACTGCCAGAGGGATATTGTGAATGCATGTGCCCGCTGGGCAC
This sequence comes from Carassius gibelio, assembly GCF_023724105.1. Taxonomy (NCBI): domain Eukaryota; kingdom Metazoa; phylum Chordata; class Actinopteri; order Cypriniformes; family Cyprinidae; genus Carassius; species Carassius gibelio. Next base: position 25,262,802 of record NC_068393.1, read on the forward strand.
AGTTTACCTGATCCCACCGGGGGTGGCGATGGCACTGGTGGCTTGAGCCCGCCATCGCTGCTTGCAGCTATATTTATTATTATTATTTAAAAATCTGGGGAATAAAAATGTACTCAACTGTTTTAAATATTAATAATAAAACAAAAACTGTGTCTGTCTTCATTAAAGACTGCAAAGCAACAAAATGTGATTATTTTAAAGTAGTGTGATTATTTTCTATAACCAATGTAAATTCCACTTGTTTAAAATTTTATATATTCTTTAAAAACATGAAATTGTATTTATTTTTAAGTGTTTTTAAGTTGTTGTTGTTGTTGTGTTTTTTTTTCAGCATTGTATACATTTGAAGATCCTGTAATTTGCCACAATAATTAAGTATCAATAAGCACTATTGTAATGACATTTTAACCTTCATCACTTTATTTAAATGCTTCTGCCGATGTTCAAACAAAGTGCAAATATTCCATGAAGTCATTCAATCAATATTTATTATTATTATATAATCATTACATTTATACATTTGAGTTCACATATATTAATTGTAGATGATTTTACACAAAGGAACATCACACACACTTTGAGCAAAAAATATTAATTTTCAATAATGCGAAGTGAGAGGAATATAAATACACAGTAATGAAAAAAATTAATGAGGCACAGGAGAGCAACATAATCAGTAACTATGGTGACAAATGAGAACATACTTAAAGCATGACAACCAAGAAAACACAGGAAACAATGAGATGCAAACTGAAAAAAAAAATTAAACATCTTAAATATTTTCTATATATTGTCCATTCAGGAACTGTATAGGAAACAAGCAGAGATTGAAATACAGAATAAAAAAATAAAAAAAAGTTGCATGTATTATAATTACATACTGTATGATTATATTTACAGTAATTTTAGATGGAGTTCGCTGAACATATCTGTTCCATCAAAAGAAAATGCAAGTATTAAATAATATGTACTAAACAAAGATAAGAGAGTATCATTTGATTATGGGCATTTTAAAATATTATATAATCTCATCACAAGTGCTTCATGTTAGTAATCTGATTGTGTAATCTGGATCACATGTACTTGGTGCAGATGAAGTTGATTTCTTCAGTTTCAGGAAGGCTGATCCAGTGATTATCACGGGTCCGAATGGCTCCGGATCTCACCGTCTGATCACATTCGTCCAGTCCGATGTCATAATCAGAAGCCCACTGATCGTAGCACACGGTCTGACCTTTGACCCAGAACCAGATCCCCACTGTGCAGGAGTGACGCAGACCCAGCCACACGTGATCAGAGAGAGCGCTCGAGGTCACATTCATCACCCGCTGCTGCATCTGCTCCGAATCCACCGACACCAGGTCCATGTCCATGTTTCTGCAGCGTCTCAGAGCTTCAGTCCACGTCTTATTCTCTCGGACCAGAACCAGCTTATCTGGAAACACAAACAGATGAGCAAGAAAATCAGGATACAAAACATTTAACTTTGAAATACAGGAGCCAGTGCTATTTTACACACTAGAACGGTAGCTACCCTAATGATCTGTTTCTCAGAGGATTGATCTACTCACCATCATAACACACAAAGGGATGCTCTTCTGAACACTCCTCGTCTGTCCATCGTCCTTCATCACTGATAACAATCAATGTGCAGTTCTTACGTGTGTTATCAGAACTGTGTTTCCAGTGTGTGAATGTGGAGCTGCTGTTATCTGACCAAACCCAGAGTCTGTGCAGACCGATCCAGACTTGTTTATCTTGATCACTTGAAGTTCTGTTTTGGTCTATGATCTTCTGAATCTCTTCATTCTCAGTCTGATTCCTCACGCTGGCCAGATCTGTGTGGTTCTCTCTGCAGTATTTCTGAGCTTCAGTCCAGTTCTTTTGCTCCTGTACAATGATGAATCCTTTACTGGCTTTAAAACAGAAAGACATTTGAGTGAATCATGTTCCTAGTGGAATTTAATTAAAAAAGGAAAATACATTTGTTATTTCCGCTCTCATTTACCAAAAACAAAAAGAGCGTATTATTATTGGAAATGAAAACAGTATGTTTTGAGCTCATTTCTGAGTTTTATGATCACTTACAGCTGAACTCACCATCATAGCAGATGAAATGCCTTGTTGTATTACAGTCTACATCATGCCACTGTACTTTAGGCTCATTCCCACAACTCTGATCATTCCCACAACCCAAGAAAACACAGTCTCCATCTCCTCCTGGTTGTGATGGTCCCCAGTTCCTGTACTGTTCTGTGTAGAAGGCAGGGTCACTCCAGAAACCAACTCTTGTGTTCTTCAGTCCAATCCAGACACGGTCAGCATTGCTGTTCACTCTCTTTATGGTCTGTTCAGTGTCATTCTGTTCTTGTATGTCACTGATAGTGACCAGATCTGTGTATTTCTCTCTGCAGTAACTCTGAGCTTCAGTCCAGTTCAGGTTCTGATTCACAAAGTGATACTGACGCGGAGCTCGTGCAGAAGAACTGACCACAGCTGAGGAGAGACACATTCACATTCAAGACAAGAAGTGCTAGTACAGTAGTGGAGTATCTTAGTATTTTACTCAATCTCCTCAACAACACACACATTACACACTCATTCAAACACACTTGAACACGGTCAGCAGCACTAACACTAACTATCAACACTAGAACTAGTCAAGCACTCACTCACCTGTGAGCAGAAGAGACATACATGTGATTCTCTCCATTTCTGAGAGAAAAACACAAATCAGTCTCAAGAAACATCTGACCAGATCCAGAACATCAGATCATGCCATTTCTACTTTATCATTGCTTATTAGACTCTACTTCAGCTATAAACACACACAAGAAGCTCCTGAAGCTGATGTGTGTCATGATTCAGTCTGAAAATAAACTCAAAAACCTGTCAAACTTACAGTAAAAGCTGCCTCGGTCGCCGACCTATTCAATTAAGAAATACAGAAGCAATATTTCATATTTTACAGATTTAAGTTCAATTTACAGGAAAATATATTTCATTAAAATATATTATTAGGGATGCACCGAAATGAAAAAACTTGGCCGAAGCCGAAACTGAACAAAATGAAACACTTGACCAAATACCGTTTCATGCGTTTTTCTTTTTCCCCTATGTATTTAGCAAATTTTCTTAATCATTGCATACATTTAATATCCAAAATGTGCTTTTTACTGTTTTGTCTTGCTTTTCAAAGATAGTTTAAAAAAAAAAAAAAAAAATTATTTAACAGTTAATATTTATAACATTTAACATTAGAAGACATTATTACACCAACAAAGCACAATTTAACATAACATTAATTAGTTAGTTCAATAAAAAATAAATAAATAAAAATTGCCATCTTTCAGTCCCCCTTTTTGAATTAGGCATTTTACTGTCTAAAGAGAAAAAGAAGGAAAACTGGACACTTTGAGCAGTAAATCATCATATTATTCTGATTTCTGAAGATCATGTGACACTGAAGATTGGAGGAATGATGCTGAAAATACAGCGGAGCATCACAGAAATACATCACAGCTTGACAGAGATTCACATACTGTATATAATATTTCACTATGTTTAATCAATTAAATGCAGCCTTGATGAGCAGAAGATACTTCTTTTCAAACATTAGAAAATATTACAGATCTCAATTTGAACACTGTTATAATAAATGCATGAAATAGAGCTGTTGTAATTATTATTATCATCATTACTTTTTTATTTTATTTTACAGAACAACAGTAAAATTACAACACCAACATTCATATGTTCTTGCTTCCTCAGGAAGACCTCAATGCTTTTCTGTTGGCAATAGCAGATTTATAATTGATTTTCATTATGAATTTGGGAACATGTTTGTCGCATGTATCATATTGTCACATAAAAATTAATAAAAATGTGACTGAGCAACTGACGACACAGATTTTCCTTGCGCTTTTTATTCTGAACCCAAGCAGATCACCTTTTTTTCTAATTGTTCAAGGGCATTTTACGATTTCAATCATCATACATTAACCACCTTCCTCTTCTAATGGAGAACATGCAGTCTCTCGCAAATTTTTGCGTCTTTCTCACGTAGTTTTAAACACTTCCTCACTGCTATGGAACGCCAAAAGGTTCAAAAACGCGTTAATTTTAACGGGTCAACGTGTTTGTGCGAAAAATCAGCGTGTTAAATACGTGTATTTAACGTGTGAAATACGTGTTAAATACACGTGAAGTACACATTAAAATCAGTTTGAAAGGGTCGATGTCATTGGCTGCTGAGCATTGGGTCAAACCACTTCTGTGAGTTTAGGGGGTGTACCATTCATAAACTAGGCAACCACCATTTAACATGATATAGATCAGTTTATTTAGGCTTATTTTCTTTTCTTTCTTTCTTTTTTTCTTTTTTTTTATAGCCTATAGAAATAATTTATTTAAATTGTAGTTTTATGAAGAAAAAAAAATTCACTACTCATACCTATTTGAAAATAAACACATTAGAGGACATTCTAGCTTTAATAGTGATCAAACTTAAAGGGTTAGTAACTAAGCAACTGAGCTGTTATATGGATGGTAACTGTAAAAGTATTACTGAAATATTATTAGTTATTAGTTACACTACTAGTAAATGCAAAAGTAATACAATAACTAAATTACTAGTAACTAGTTACTGCCCAACTCTGACTTTCAGTGGATTATTTTTTTATTATTATTTAATCTTCAATTATTTCATTTGGACATTATCCTGCTGAGAAATAACTGATAAAAATGTCAATACAATTTGAGTGCTCAGGATAAATTTTTCATATCTGTCTTATTTGACATTCAATATCTACGGAACTAAATAAGTTAAGTTAAGGTGCATCTGTTTCAAATTTTCTGGTGATAATATAAAGTATCCAAAAGTTACAGTATTTTGTAACAAAACAGGCCTTTAATTTTATGTTACAATTTATTCTGTCTTTTTTTCTGCTAGAATTGGCCTAATAATTTCAGTTTGCCGGACGTTCGGTGCATCCCTAGATATAGCCTTATGTTAATACTACTGAAATATTAAAATCTGTATTTTGCCTTTATAATACACTGACAACCACTTTAAAAATACAGATGAAGGGATATATAGTTAAAAAATACCGGAAAGGTACATTAAATTTCTCCATATAGTAACATTTCTTCATTTAAAAACCTACTGTTAACCAGTTAAACATGTTTTTACTGTAGGATTTATTTATTTTTAATGTTAAGAATTAGGCTACTTTTTTATATATAATTTACTGTCATGCTGCACATTCCTGCTGTTAAAACCTCCGGAAATACATTGTTTTATTTTAAACAAATGTGTACATTTATTTTATGATTTTGCTCATATAATAACTGAGATATAAGATACACTTGTTTTATTGGGAAATTATTTGTGAATTAAATGAAGTTTGTTTTTAAGTTGATTTATTTTGTGTTTATTTTCTCTCTTTCGATATAGAATTAAACTGCAAAAGTTCAGATAGCAACAGACAAAATGTGCAAAATCCAGACATTCACTAGTTAACCTGTGATCAGCTGAGTATAATATAATATAAACACAGTTAAATCAGTCAGATCATAATCAATGTGAAGTTAAACTATCAGTAATCATGATCTCAGAGTTTCTTACCTGTAGATGCTGTGATTCAGGAGTGATTGTGTTTCTTCTTTTATCAGGACAGACTGATATCACGATCATTTCTCCTCTTCTGCTCCTCCCAGCTTTGCTTTTCCTGGACAGAAAACTCCCTTCTCCCTTAGTTCTTTATTGTTCTTTCTTTATTGCCCAGAGTCAACAGTGTGTGTGTGTGTGTGTGTGTGTGTGTGTATCATATCAGGACACAACTCTGTATAATGACATGGGTATGACACAGGTATTACAAGGAGAGGGTGACTTATGAGGACATAACCCATGTCCCCATTTTTCAAAACACTTATAAATCATACAGAATGAATTTTTTTGAGAAAGTAAAGAAAGTAAGGGTATTATTGAGGCATTATAATAAATACAAAATGCATTATAAAAACCCTTATAATGTGTTGTATAATCTCATAAATTATCATAGGAACAATGTTGCATCCACTTCAGTTATTATATTTCTCATCGTCCCATACACTGTAGCTTCATAGAAAGTGTTACCAAAGTTTTCTCAGTTCAGCAGCTCTTACACACACTCTATAGAGTTAATATTATAATATGACAACAAAATCAAAAATAATTTCAGAATCTGGCTTTATTCAAATATCAGTGTTCAGATATTTTCTGGAAATGTTAGATTAGTTGCATAATACTTGCATTTTAAGTAGAAAATGACTTATTTTCGTATTTAATCATGACATTAATGCAAAACAGTCATGTTGTTTATTCATCCGGAGGGATATGGTATGTCTGTTACCCAATATATTTTTAGCTTATCTCCTAATCCTTACCTGTGTTTATCTCCTGTGGCGGTGTGACATTTGAATTTCCCTTTTAATTTACATATTGTTACTTACATAATTTATATATTTGTTATTACTTGAGATTGTGTGTGTGTGTGTATGTACAATATGTACCGTATATGTGTGTGTGTGTGTGTGTGTGTGTGTATATATATATATACATTCACATATATACACTGTGTGTATATATAGGCCTGTAATCAAACTGTAACCCAAGTATAATATTATAGAAAAGTTTGTGGTGCACAGTTTGAGCTTGTTATCACAGTAACATTAGATTCAAATTCAATGCATCAAACATGCAAATATGAGACAATAATTGACCATGTCACATTCAAATACAGTATACTGTCAACATTTATGATCAGATCGTATTCCAGTGATTTGCATCTAATGTCTTTCCAGTAAGATGACGTCACACTGCAGACAGTGCTGTTCTTCACAAGTATTTTGTTTTGTTTTCCAGTAAAAATATCTAAACATTCTTAAATCGAGATACTTTTACTGGAGATTCAAATGATGTAAGATATTATATCTTATTAGTCTGAGAAATTGGACTAAATTAAGTGAATTCATGATTAAAACAACAACACTACAAATATTATCTTGTTTGTTCTTGTTTTCAATATAAACTCACTTAAAGAAATAGTTCCTCCCAAAATGAAAATGTATCAGGTTTGTAGAATGTAGCACTGCATCAGTGTCTCATCAATGGATGCTCTGCAGTGAATGGGTGCCGTCAGAATGAGAGTCTGATAAAAACATCACAATAATCCACAGTCCATCAGTGAACATCTGGAGAAGACAAAACCTGAAACACATCCAGCATTAAGATATACATCGAATCCATAATTATTAATTATAAACTTTCAGTTTAAACTTGAAAAGGAAAGTTTGTCAAGACCTTGTCTGAAAGTTTATAAAATCTTGAATTTTTATGTTATTTAATCAATCTGCTACTTCTTTTAGCAAAATTTAGTAAACATAAATGTAAAAATGTGGGAAACATGCCTTTGCCTTTCATTTTAAGGCTGTAAATCTGTCAGAATTTATAAACATTCTATGGCCTTTATTTAACCTTTTTATTTGTATTTCATTGTAATGTACCCCCTGGCTGTTTTGAAATCCTTGCACATAATTTCTCAGAAATACAGAACAAGTTTGTGTGCAAAAATAAAAAAAACATGATGAAACTGGCTAGACGGGTGTCTTGAGCTGTTGTTGTTATATGTATCACATTTTGGTTTCCTTGTTTCTGTGTTTGTTATTGATTTTCGGCAATTATGCGTGTAAAAGTGAAGCAAATAATAAACTGCATTAAAAATGAGGTGACTGACAGTTGAAGTTGGGTGTGACGGGAGGAGCTCTTATCAGTGACACACACACACACACACACACACATACACATCTGCTTAAACATTGCAACATTTACAGTTCGCATAATTTTTATGCAACGTTTGTTGTAGATATCAACTCTTTGGTAGATGATTCTGTATTAATATAGAAAAAAAAAGAATTTTAAAGCTCACAGTATATCAATTCGCCTCAGTTATTACAGGAAATGTAATATAAATATGACAGTTTGACATGCTTTCATAGTTTTCATGTTTTCACAGATGATTTCAGTCACTGTTGGGATCTTGCTGTGACTGATGCAGTCTAGGAACATCTTCATTAACACACAAAGGTAAATACATTTTCTTGTGCAAATATATAATATGTTATGAATGATCATTTTCATGAGAAACTCATAGATTCAAATAATAAATTCAGTGTTTGTTTGTCAATGTAGCAGAAGCGTGTTATTATCTACAGCTGTTGAGCTGGTTAACTGTTGATTTTTATTTAATTGTCGACTGGTTTAGTTGTGCTGAGGTGAGTATTTGTGTTTAGTTTGGTTCGACTATCTGATTTCTCAGACAGTACAGGTGAATATGGTAATAAAAACAGATTTCACCATTCTTTACCCAATCGATTAATCACAATAGATTAAGACAATCGTTTTTTTGTTAAGTTTTCCTGAAATTGTATGTTTAAATATGCAATATTTCATCTGTATGTCTCTTTGGATAAAAGCGTCTGCTAAATTAATAAATGTAATTGTAATGTAATATTTTAACTATATATAACTTTAAAAAAAAAGAGAAAAACAAAAAAGAATTACTAAAACTTTAAAATGAAAACAGAAAATAATATAAAAATAAAAAACAGTAAAAATAACAATAATATATGTAAAGCAAACAAAACAATTTGCTAAAATGAAAACTGGCAACTAAAAACTAATAAAAAAATATTATTAGCCATATATATTTCATGCAAACATTAAGATTGCAGTTCAAATGAAAACAGAAAATATAAAAATAAAAATGAATACACCTAATAATAATATCTCATGCTAGCTTAAAGATTTACTAAATATAAAATAATGTAGATTTTTATTTTTTTTATTTTTTTGAGAACGTTCAGAAATAACATATTTTTTAATTGAATAGGAACATTAGCATTCTTAGAGCATATTTCTGTCATCTGGGTTTGCATCTGCACTGAAATGTGTTTGATTGTGTTTAAATGACCCTAACAAGTGAGTGATATTTTACTTATTTCTGAAAGAAAATGAACCGGAGGTGTTAAAACACCCAATTCTGGATCAACCAATGGAATGAGTTTGTTTGATGCATTTAGAAGATGTTTTTATTCATTTAGAAGGCAGTTTATGTACAGTGTGTTTTGTTTTTCTCGTATTACAGAAGCTTCTGCTTGTTGTTGGAGCTCATCGGATCTTCATGTTGGCGTTCGGACATCTATTTGTAGGAGGCGTGGCTTTAAGAAAGTCTCCGTCATGGAATCAGCCAGTGCTGCTGCCAATCATCTTCTGGCCCCACCCACATCCCCTTCTAGTTTGAGCAGGATCTCACTGGCCAATGAGAGCCAGGGTTTTGAGGAAGAGGGCGGGGCTGTTGTCTCTTGTCCGTCATTACCTGACCACGCCCCTAATGGTGCCCTGCCCCTGGCTCCTCCCCTTCCTCCACCCCTGCCCATTGGAAACCCTGCGGAGAGGAAGAGGAGGGTAAAGAGTTTCTACTGGAAACCGATTCCTGAGGATCGTGTGAAGCATCAGGACGGGCCGAACCTGTGGAGCTTCGACCGGAGCAGCAGGGATCCGCTCCACATTGACATCAGGGCCATCGAGGAGCTGTTCGGACACGAGGACACGCCGCCAGCCTCCACGACCAGCACCACGACCAGCACCACGATCAGCACCACGATCGGACGAAGACGCGCTTCTGTGAAAGATCTCAGACCACAGGTGAGACACACGTGAGATCTGATCAACTGCTATTTATTTCCTTTTTTTTTCAGTTGAAAAAAATGTATGATTGAATTTTAAAAACAAATAAAAAAAATGTTAAAATAAAAACAAATTCAAAATATGAATAAAAACTATATAGAAATAAAAAAACTAAATAACAACATTACTAAAACATGAATTAATTAAAATTTAAATATTATATTATTCAAGATATTAATATAAAAAAATTGAATAAAAACCATATAGACTTATTTGAAATACAAAAGCTAATAAAAACAAACACAACGAAACTTTGATTTTTTTTAATTTAAAATATTAATAACTGCATAGACATTAAAAACTGAAAAAAATTGTCTAAAACTTTAATTAAAATTAAAATAGAAAAGCATGAAAATTAACTGATTAATTAATCAAAACTTTAACAAAAACTATGATAGTATATTAAAAAGTTTCATGATGTTAGTGATGAGATTTATATCATGACAAATAGAATTTATGTGTGTGTGTGTGTGTGTGTGTGTGTGTGTGTGTGTGTGTGTGTGTGTGTGTGTGTGTGTCTATAGATCACCATCCTGGGCTCCAAGAGAAGCTTGAATATCTCAATTTTTCTGAAACACTTCAAAAAGTAAGACATGTTTGTTTGTGTGTGTGTGTGTGTGTGTGTGTGTGTGTGTGTGTGTGTGTGTGTGTGTGTGTGTGTGTGTGTGCCGTGTGTGCCGTGTGTGCCGTGTGTGCGTGAGTGTTTGTATGTGTGTGTGTGTTTCATTCGTCTGCTCTCGATTCTCTGTATGTCCAGGTCCACTGAGAGTCTTCTGGATGATATTCTTCTTGGAAACACAGGCGTCTTCAGTGTGGAGTCTCTCAGAGAGCTACTGAAGCTCCTGCCGGAGGAGGACGAGGTAAAGACTCCACTCACTCCCCACTGAGCAGAGCACTGATTGATTGATTGATTGATTGATTGATTGATTGATTGATTGATTGATTGATGATTGACAGGTGAAGAATCTTCAGATGTTCAGTGGGAACCCTCAAGACCTGGCTCCGCCTGATGCCTTCATACACCAGCTCATCCGATTACCCAGGTACACTCTGATAGAAACGGACTGTCAGTAATCCGGTCTGGTCCAGATCTAATTTGAGCTGGTTCTCCTGCGTTTCTGCAGGTATGAGGTCCGTCTCGAGGCTCTGCTGTTAAAGGAAGAGTTTTTCCCCTCATACACCGTAATGAAACAGGACATGACCATCATCCTGAGCGCCATTAAAGGTGATCTGCTGATGTTTGTGTCGTGATTGCACCAGTCCAGTGCTGGATTCCCATAAAATCCATCATTACTTAGAGATTTCTGTGTGTAAACGCCTTTAGCATCACATTCATCCTCTGATGTATCTGTCTTTATAGAGCTGTTGAGCTGTGAGGAGCTTCACAATGTCCTTCATTTAGTGCTGCAGGCTGGAAACATCATGAATGCTGTTAGTCTGCTACTCTTAAACACTGACAAATACATGCATATACATACACATGATATATACATATAGCAGTGAAACTACTTTAAAGGGAAACCAGTAAACTATTAACCAAATTACATGCTACTCATAAAGCCCAGATCAAAGTACACTTATGGTAATGCATTTTTCAGATGTATTTCTCCTAAGTTACCTGTATTGCATTTAAGAAATACTTTAGATCAGTTCATGCATTGGTGTAAAAACACTGGGTACAGTTAAGAATAATAATAATAATAATAATAAACATCATTACTTCTGACACATTACAAAAAAAGAAACATGAGAAGATATGATTTTAACAAAGGCATTTAAAAAAAAAACATTTATGTTAATATGTTAATACTATAATGAGTACTTAAAATACATTTTTATTTCGATTTTAAACTTTTACTATACTATTTTTACTTAAAATTTAAACTATTTTTCTTAATTAATGACCCTAGCAACACCAAAATCATGGGTTTGAAATTCAAAATTCACATTGCAGTTTACATTTCTTTGAATTAAAGCATCAGCCAACTCAAAAATGTGCTGCAGGTCAGATTTGACCCCGAACAATATATAAAATCCAATTATAAATTTACAGTATTAAATATTTTTTTATGATCAGAGCAGTGTTATTTAACTGGCAGAAAAACAATGAAGATCTCACTGTTGGCACAGCATTAAACAGAGCCTTATCATCTGTCTGTCTGCAGCTCTGTCTCTATCAGTCTGTCTCTCTTTATCTGTCTGTCAGGGTGGCTCTGCTGGTAACGCCGTGGGCTTCAAACTCTCCTCTCTGCTTTTACTGGCTGACACTAAAGCCAACAAACCTGGAATCAACCTGCTGCACTTTGTCGCTCTGGTGAGTGTGTCAGTGAGCTGGTCTCTGTCAGTCTGAGCTGGTCTCTGTCAGTCTTAGCTGGTCTCTGTCAGTCTGAGCTGGTCTCTGTCAGTCTGAGCTGGTCTCTGTCAGTCTGAGCTGGTCTATATCAGTCTGAGCTGGTCTCTGTCAGTCTGAGCTGGTCTCTGTCAGTCTGAGCTGGTCTCTGTCAGTCTGAACTGGTCTCTGTCAGTTTGAGCTGGTCTCTATCAGTCTGAGCTGGACTCTATCTAAGCTGGTCTCTGTCAGTCTGAGCTGGTCTCTGTCAGTCTGAGCTGGTCTCTGCTAGTCTGAGTTGGTCTATCAGTCTTAGCTGGTCTCTGTCAGTCAGAGCTGGTCTCTGTCAGTTTGAGCTGGTCTCTATCAGTCTGAGCTGGACTCTATCTAAGCTGGTCTCTGTCAGTCTGAGCTGGTCTCTGTCAGTCTGAGCTGGTCTCTGCTAGTCTGAGTTGGTCTATCAGTCTTAGCTGGTCTCTGTCAGTCTGAGTTGGTCTCTGTCAGTCTTAGCTGGTCTCTATCAGTCTGAACTGGTCTCTGCTAGTCTGAGCTGGTCTCTGCTAGTCTGAGCTGGTCTCTGTCAGTCTGAACTGATCTCTAACAATCTGAGATGGTCTCTGTCAGTCTGAGCTGGTCTCTATTTGAGCTGGTCTCTATCAGTCTGAGCTGGTCTCTATCTGAGCTGGTCTCTATCAGTCTGAGCTGATCTATGTCAGTTTGAGCTGGTCTCTATCAGTCTGAGCTGGACTCTATCTAAGCTGGTCTCTGTCAGTCTGAGCTGGTCTCTGCTAGTCTGAGTTGGTCTATCAGTCTTAGCTGGTCTCTGTCAGTCTGAGTTGGTCTCTGTCAGTCTTAGCTGGTCTCTATCAGTCTGAACTGGTCTCTGCTAGTCTGAGCTGGTCTCTGCTAGTCTGAGCTGGTCTCTGTCAGTCTGAACTGATCTCTAACAATCTGAGATGGTCTCTGTCAGTCTGAGCTGGTCTCTATTTGAGCTGGTCTCTATCAGTCTGAGCTGGTCTCTGTCAGTCTGAGCTGGTCTCTGTCAGTCTGAGCTGGTCTCTATTTGAGCTGGTCTCTATCAGTCTGAGCTGATCTATGTCAGTCTGAGCTGGTCTCTATCAGTCTGAGCTGGTCTCTATCTGAGCTGGTCTCTATCAGTCTGAGCTGATCTATGTCAGTTTGAGCTGGTCTCTATCAGTCTGAGCTGGACTCTATCTAAGCTGGTCTCTGTCAGTCTGAGCTGGTCTCTGTCAGTCTGAGCTGGTCTCTGCTAGTCTGAGTTGGTCTATCAGTCTTAGCTGGTCTCTGTCAGTCAGAGCTGGTCTCTGTCAGTCTGAGCTGGTCTCTATCAGTCTGAGTTGGTCTCTGTCAGTCTTAGCTGGTCTCTATCAGTCTGATCTGGTCTCTGCTAGTCTGAGCTGGTCTCTGCTAGTCTGAGCTGGTCTTAGTCAGTCTGAGCTGGTCTCCGTCAATCTGAGCTGGTCTCTGTCAGTCTGAGCTGGTCTCTATTTGAGCTGGTCTCTATCAGTCTGAGCTGGTCTCTATTTGAGCTGGTCTCTATCAGTCTGAGCTGGTCTCTATCTGAGCTGGTCTCTATCAGTCTGAGCTGATCTATGTCAGTTTGAGCTGGTCTCTATCAGTCTGAGCTGGACTCTATCTAAGCTGGTCTCTGTCAGTCTGAGCTGGTCTCTGTCAGTCTGAGCTGGTCTCTGCTAGTCTGAGTTGGTCTATCAGTCTGAGCTGGTCTCTGCTAGTCTTAGCTGGTCTCTTTCAGTCTGAGCTGGTCTCTATCAGTTTGAGCTGGTCTCTGTCAGTCTGAGCTTGTCTCTGCTAGCAGTCTGAGCTGGTCTATATCAGTCTGAGCTGGTCTCTGCTAGTCTGAGCTGGTCTCTGCTAGCAGTCTGAGCAGGTCTCTATCTGTCTGAGCTGGTCTCTATCTGTCTGAGCTGGTTTCTGCTAGTCTGAGCTGGTCTCTGTCAGTCTGAGATGATCTCTAACAATCTGAGATGGACTCTATCAATCTGAGATGGTCTCTGTCAATCTGAGCTGGTCTCTGTCAGTCTGAGCTGGTCTCTATCAGTCTGAGCTGGTCTCTGTCAGTCTGTCAGTCTGAGCTGGTCTCTGTCAGTCTGAGCTGGTCTCTATCAGTCTGAACTGGTCTCTATTTGAGCTGGTCTCTATCAGTCTGAGCTGATCTATGTCAGTCTGAGCTGGTCTCTGTCAGTCTGAGTTGGTCTCTGTCAGTCTTAGCTGGTCTCTGTCAGTCTGAGCTGGTCTCTGTCAGTCTGAGTTGATCTCTGTCAGTCTGAGTTGGTCTCTGACAGTCTGAGTTGATCTCTGTCAGTCTGAGTTGGTCTCTGACAGTCTTAGCTGGTCTCTATCAGTCTGAGCTGGCCTCTGCTAGTCTGAGCTGGTCTCTGTCAGTCTGAGCTGATCTATGTCAGTCTGAGCTGGTCTCTATCTGAGCTGGTCTCTATCAGTCTGAGCTGATCAATGTCAGTTTGAGCTGGTCTCTATCAGTCTGAGCTGGACTCTATCTAAGCTGGTCTCTGTCAGTCTGAGCTGGTCTCTGCTAGTCTGAGCTGGTCTCTGCTAGTCTGAGTTGGTCTATCAGTCAGAGCTGGTCTCTGCTAGCCTTAGCTAGTCTCTTTCAGTCTGAGCTGATCTCTATCAGTTTGAGCTGGTCTCTGTCAGTCTGAGCTGGTCTCTGCTAGCAGTCTGAGCTGGTCTATATCAGTCTGAGCTGGTCTCTGCTAGTCTGAGCTGGTCTCTGCTAGCAGTCTGAGCTGGTCTCTATCTGTCTGAGCTGGTTTCTGCTAGTCTGACATTTTTATCACATGACCCACGAGTAAACACTGAGCTGGTCTCTGCTAGTCTGAGTTGGTCTCTGCTAGTCTGAGTTGGTCTATCAGTCAGAGCTGGTCTCTGCTAGCCTTAGCTAGTCTCTTTCATTCTGAGCTGATCTCTATCAGTTTGAGCTGGTCTCTGTCAGTCTGAGCTTGTCTCTGCTAGTCTTAGCTGGTCTCTTTCAGTCTGAGCTGGTCTCTATCAGTTTGAGCTGGTCTCTGTCAGTCTGAGCTTGTCTCTGCTAGCAGTCTGAGCTGGTCTATATCAGTCTGAGCTGGTTTCTGCTAGTCTGAGCTGGTCTCTGCTAGCAGTCTGAGCTGGTCTCTATCTGTCTGAGCTGGTCTCTATCAGTCTGAGCTGGTCTCTATCAGTCTGAGCTGGTTTCTGTCAGTCTGAGCTGGTCTCTGTCAGTCTGAGCTGGTCTCTATCAGTCTGAGCTGGCCTCTGCTAGTCTGAGCTGGTTTCTGTCAGTCTGAGCTGGTGTCTATCAGTCTGAGCTGGTCTCTGTCAGTCTGAGCTATTCTCTATCAGTCTGAGCTGGCCTCTGCTAGTCTGAGCTGGTCTCTGTCAGTCTGAGCTGGTCTTTTATCAGTCTGAGCTGGTCTCAATCAGTCTGAGCTGGTCTCTGCTAGTCTGAGCTGGTCTCTGTCAGTCTGAGCAGGTCTCTGTCAGTCTGAGCTGGTCTCTATCAGTCTGAGCTGGTCTCTGCTAGTCTGAGCTGGTTTCTGTCAGTCTGAGCTGGTCTCTGTCAGTCTGAGCTGGTCTCTATCAGTCTGAGCTGGCCTCTGCTAGTCTGAGCTGGTCTCTGTCAGTCTGAGCTGGTCTTTTATCAGTCTGAACTGGTCTCAATCAGTCTGAGCTCGTCTCTGCTAGTCTGAGCTGGTCTCTGTCAGTCTGAGCTGGTCTCTGTCAGTCTGAGCTGGTCTCTATCAGTCTGAGCTGGTCTCTGCTTGTCTGAGCTGGTTTCTGTCAGTCTGAGCTGGTCTCTCTCAGTCTGAGCTGGTCTCTGTCAGTCTGAGCTGGTCTCTATCAGTCTGAGCTGGTCTCTATTTGTCTGAGGTGTTCTATAATGTGGTAGAAATATTACCTAAATGTTCATAATTCACACTTGTCAGAAAGCATCTGAATGCAGTAAACCACATATCAGACACGTGTGTCCATCTATCTGATTTCAGGAAGCTCAGAAGAAAGATCTGCTCATGTTTCCGGATAAACTTCAGCATGTTCAGCAAGCAGCGCGGTGAGAAAACTATCATTTCACTGATGAAACACTGATGGAGCAGTTATACAAAAATACAGCCGTGTCCCAATCATGGTTCAGTTTAAATCTAGTGTTTCAGTGAAGGTTCTGTTCAAGGGGGCAAGGTTAGGAGAAAATATCATTGCCTGATATTAAAATAACGGCGTCTACTCTACAAACCTGTGTGTGTGTGTGTGTGTGTGTATGTGTGTGTGTGTGTAGAGTGTGTGTTGACAGCATTCATGAGGAGTTTGACGCTCTGACCAGAAGAGTTCATCAGTTACAGCAGAACATCCACACAGATGATGAGCTCCTGCTGCAGCTGCAGTCCTTCCTACAGGTGACCTCTGACCTGGGGCCTGTCTGATTTAACAACACAACTTTTCATGTATGTTCTTAAGTTACAGTCATGTTTGAATGTGTGTTTCAGAGCGCTGCTAGAGCTCTGGAGGATTTGAGGATCAGTATTGATGAGGTTCAGAGGGAAGGAGATGCTCTGATTGATTTCTTCTGTGAGGACAGAGATTTGTTCAAACTGGACGAGTGCTTACGAATTTTCCAGAATTTCTGCTCCAAATTCAAGAAAGCAGTTCAGGTAAATAAAAAATAAATAAAAAAATGCAATTTATTTTTTCCTTGCCATGCATGGCAGCTATAGATTTTCATGTTTAAACTCTCAGTTTAGACTAATTTACTAATCTATACTGTACTACTATACAAATTCATGTTTTTATTGATTTATTATTTAATATTTTTTTTTATCAATTAGCTATCATTTTCATATTTAAATGCCCAATTTAAATAAATAAAAACATAACTTGGGAAAAAAAGCATAAACATTTAATTACATTTTTTATATATTGTTTACTTGTTTATATTTTCATGTTCAAAGCCTGTTAAATTAATTTAAACTATATACCATACCGATTTAAAATATCAAAATATTGGGGGAAAAAGCATTATAGAACAAAAGTTTTTTTCACTTACTATAGCAATGCACTGTATTATTTATTTATGTATTTATTTTTATATAATTGTATAATTTATTTTTATATAATTTTATTTATATTTTCTATTTTTTTTCGCTTATTTACAGAAAGTCGTTCAGTTAATCAGCTGGACTTTTTTTATCTCTTCACAGGAGAACATGGAGCGAGGAATGTGGGAGGAGTCTAGGCGCAAGCGTCTGAAGGAGTCAGAAGACAAGCAGCACTCGTGGGCGGGGCTTGAGGGTGTGGGCGGAGTCTTCGGTTTGCAGTCCAATAGTAAAGTAGATGTGGTGGCGGCCTTAAAGAGGAAGGGGCTTATGAAACAGCTTGAGACAAGCCCTGAAAGTTTGTATTGCTCACCACAACAAAACAATGTGACCCTTGACCCCTGTGGAACGGAAACACTCGTACTTCTTCCAATACACTCGCTGTCCATCACAAATGTGACAGAGGAGATTCAAATTAAGTCTCTTTCCATACAGGAATCCCAGAACAACGACCTTCAAACACAAAGTCAGGAAACACTGGGAAATAAAGAAGTAACTCAAAACATGACCTTTCACCCTTCACAAATAAGTTTAGTGGAAGAACCAGAGCTCATTTATGACAAATCAGAGGAAAAAACTAAAGATAATGTCTGGCCTACAACAGAGTCACTCCAAACAAGCGCTGGAGTGAAACAAACAATCAGCAAACGAACCTTCGGCCCTAAAAACAGAGCATCTCTTTCTGTGAAATCGCCTTCATCTTCCACTAAAGCAACCTCATCATCATCATCATCATCATCTCCTAAATGTGTGAGCTCCTCTGAAACCGCGAGTGTGAGGAAGCTCGTTCCCCTCCGGCAGCCCAGTAGTTCTGTGAGGATTCAGGAGCGACCCGGTGGAAGCGTCCTCAACGTCGCAAAGAAGACGCCAGCGGTTCGACCGGAGGAGAAGATGTGTCGTGCTACACTCCGAGCCCTCGACCGTCCCAGTCCTCAAACCTCTGCATGCAATTCAACACTCAAACCACCAAGCTTCACTCGCAACACTGTGGCGTCAACAACACGACACAGCACCACTCCTGGAAACCGGTCTAAACTTCCTCCACTGACCCACGCGGCTTCACTCAGGCTCTCTCAGGTCCTCAAGCCGAAGCAGACGCCTGCAGAAAGTGTTCGCCCATCGCCCCCTGCTGGACGTCTGAGGAAGAGCAGCACCGCCACCTCTCAAAGATCAGTGTTTACTCCTGGGTCACGAGATAAAAATGTCAAACCCACCTGGAGGTAGAGAGACAGTTATTCCAGCACTGTCTCTCCTGCTCACCAAGGCTGCATTTATTTGATCAGAAATGTAGTAAAAACAGTGAAATATTATTAGAATGTAAAACAGCTGAATATCTGTTCAAGTGTCATTTATTCCTTTGATGTGAAGCTTTATTTTCAGCATCATTACTCCAGTCTTCAGTGTCACATGATCTTTAGAAATCACTTGGTGTAAGTGTCTTGGACATTTAATTGATAAATAATTTTTTCAAGATATATTAGTTTTTGACTGATAATCCAAAAACATCATGCAGGCATATTAGTCAGCTAAAAATGCAAAAGTTAGCCTATATTCAGTGGTTCTCAAATATTTTCACAGATCAGTAGTAGTCAGCTGTGCACTATATACCACTACGTGATCATTTACATATAAATACATGTTAGCAGTTCATATTTGTGAAGGAATATTTATGGAATTAAACATGTATTAATAATTTTTATTGTAAAAATTTATAGTAATCTTTTAGATTTTTCTGATAAACCTGTTAATTCAGAATTTTACATGCAGAAACATGGGTAATGTGCTGTTTGATTTAATATTTTAACATTTTATTTTTTTACATATAAAAATAAATACAATAATAACAGAACCAAAACAATACAACAAAATACAAAACAAATTGAATGTATACATGTCCAAAAAGAAGCACGAAAAAGCTAAATATTAAAATTAAGCTTAATATATTATGGCAGTAGTATAATGGATATTAAGTATTATTAAAGACCTCTGAGCCATCTCCACCAAAATATAGAAATCATGATTTTAGCTTCTTTAATATGCAGCAATAAATATGTTTTTTCACAGTTTAAATATATATATATATATATATATATATATATATATATATATATATATATAAAAATCATCAGCAAAAATGACACTGGCGATATAAAGTGAAGATTTGGTGTGATGTCTGGAGAGTAAAATGACTGAATTAAATTCTGATATTAAATATAGTCTATTTTATAATTTTAGTGTATAATATTTTACTTATTTCAATTTCATATAACTTTCAGATCTGTAATAAATGTGTTTGGATTTGTAAAAATGTATAATGTTTTTGCCCTTCCTATGCTCAGCATGGATGGGCTGAAAATAAATTAACAGACTTATTGAAATATGTCTGCACTTCATTTGGCCGCCTGCAGTACTCCCCAAAGCATCAGGTGGCGCTGCTGAGTCAGGCTCTTGTTTTTGCTCCAAGGACATTAATGTAAATTTGATGGGATGTCCTGACAACTTCATTTTGAAACTTGGTGCTTATATATATACATGCATTAAAACTGCATCCGACCTGTTTTCCGACAGCAGCACTAATTAAAATCCGCACCCGAAATCAAATCGGTTAAGCAAATCACATTAGACACACTTTTTTAGAATTTTATTGCCAGGTCATACAGAAGTTATTTATGGAAAACTCTTTTTTAAAAGATATTTGTTTTTTAAACATTTTATCTTAATTTTGATCAATGTTTTATCAATCAATTGCCCGTATTTAATAAATAAGAAGCAAATATATCAGACAATATAATAACCTTAGTGTAATTGACAAAATTACTAAAAAATATTTTGGGATAACACAGCTTCTACCCCCACCTCCGACGCGTCGACCTCCACCACAAACTGACGTGATGGATCAGGGGTGATCAGGATAGGGGCTGAAACGAAGCAGCTCTTCAGTTTTGCAAACACAGCCTCGGCTTTGTCTGACCACCTGAACGTAGGTTTGGGTTAGGTCAAGTCAGTCAGAGGTGCGGCTAGTTGGATGAAGTTGCGAATAAAACTCCGGTAGAAGTTGCCGAACCACAGAAACCTCTGTAGGGCCTTATGGGAATCTGGACTTGGCCACTCTACCACAGCCTTAACCTTCTCGGGATCCATGCGTATTCCCTCAGTCGACACAATATACCCAAGAAACAGAACAGACTGTGCATGAAACTCGCATTTCTCCGCCTTGACAAAAAGCCCATTCTCTAGCAACCTCTGAAGCACTCGTCGAACGTGCTGCACATGTTCCTGGAGAGAAGAAGAAAAAATCAATATGTCGCCCAGATAGACATATATGAACTGATCAATCATATCTCGCAGCACATCGTTGATGAGTGCCTGGAAGACCGCTGGGGAGTTGGAAAGCCCGAAGGGCATGACCAAGTATTCAAAGTGCCCCCTGGGGGTGTTAAAAGCAGCCTTCCATTCAACCTCTCCCTGATGCGGACCAAATGATAAGCATTACGTAAGTCCAATTTCGTGAAAATCGACGCTTCCTGCAACCTCTCGAAGGCTGAAGACATCAACGGCAAAGGGTAAGTATTCTTTACAGGGATGTTGTTCAGTCCCCGATAATCAATACAAGGTCGCAGCGATCCATCTTTCTTCCCCACAAAAAAGAACCCCGCCCCCGCCGGAGAAGAGGAAGGGCGGATGAACTTCGAAGCTAGAAAATCAGAAATATATTTCTCCATAGCCCCCCTTTCTGGGACAGAAAGTGAAGATAATTTGCCTTTAGGCGGAGACTTACCTGACAGTAAATCTATGGCACAGTCATAGGGACGATGCGGAGGGAGAGAAGCAGCACGAGACTTACTGAACACTTCCTTCAGATGGAGGTACTCCGCGGGCACGTTAGACAAATCCACTGCCTCCTCCTGAAACACAGACATAGAAACAGACGGACAAGCAGACACTAGACAAGACTCATGACACTTCAGGTCAGGATGGAATTTAATTGTCAGTCTATTTTGGGGTTGTGCAGGAGGAGCCAGGGGTGACCGAGTACTATAGGTGCAAGAGGAGAGTCAAGGATGTAGAAGGAGATGGTTTCTGAGTGGTTGCCTGATGTGATAGGGGTGATGTCTTCAGTGATGTGAGAGATGACTGGTAGTCTCTGTCCATTGAGGGTGTGAACCGTCATATGGTGTGTGAGGGGTCTGAGGGGGATTTGAAGTCTGCGTGCTAGTGCATTGTCCATGAAATTACCTTCAGCCCCAGAGTCCAGAAGTGCTTGACAGTGGTGAATATGTGCTGACCATCTGAGTCTTACCGGGAGGAGCGTAGATGATGAGGTCTTCTCGGCGAAGATCCCACCCGATAGTAGCCTCATACTTACCGGGCAAGATACTAATGCTAGAAACATGCTTGAAACATGCTAGTCGCATGTTAGTCATGCTATAAACATGCTAGCAACAAGCTAGTTGCATGCTAATAATGCTAGAAACATGCTAGTCAAATGTTAATCATGTTAGAAACATGCTAGCAACATGCTAGTCGAATGCTTATTATGCTAGAAACATGCTAGTCATGCTAGAAACATGCTGGAAACATGCTAGCAACATGCTACTTTTTATAAACTAAAAAGATAAGGGCCTAAAATTGAACCTTATGGCATTCCGATTCGACAAGTTTGAATAGATGACTGGGTGGTATTTATTTTAACACTCTGCTGCCTGTGTTCTAGATATGATCTAAACCAAGTTATTGCATCATGTGACAAGTTACAATTTTCTAATTTATTTAAAATAATTTTGTGGTTCACAGTATCAATGGCTTTTTTCAAGTCCAGAAATACTGCTCCCACTACATTACCTTCATCTAATGACTGTTTTATCATTTCAGTGAGGTAACTCAACTCTGTTGAGTACCCTGGTCTAAAACAAAATTCTTTGGCATGTAGAAGAAGATTACTTTCAGGATAATCGACAAGTTGTTTGGCAACTGTTTTTTCAAGAACCTTTGAGAGTGCAGGTAAAATTGAAATTGGTCTATAATTCGAGACCTTGTCAGATGCTCCAGATTTAAAGACTGGAGTTGTAATAGCCATTTTCCATTGCTGAGGGAATTCATTTTAATGCTATTATTTTTTGTTGTTTAGGCACTCGATTAGTTAAAATATTTATATTAGGTGTTTCCAAAGTTCTGAACTTTCCCGTCAATTTCATAAAGTACTTTGTTTTTGCCTTGCGTAACTCACTAACTACTTTATTTCTTAATCCTTTAAAAACAAATGTTAATAATTAATTTTTTCATCAGCTGGAAAATATCCTTATTCAGCCATGGTAAAGCCCTTCTACGTTGTGAATACTTCTCTACCTGAGTATATTACTGAATCACATCTGTTAGTGTTTTCATCATTCTAGTACAGCAGGTATCTAAATCATGAGTTTGCTTAACATTATTCCAATTTATATTCTGTAGTTCATCTTCAAGTTATTTTATTCTTGGGAACACCTGTAAATTCTAATTTATGCTGAATATTACAGAAGGATTGTAGACGGTTTTTGGAGAGCTTTCTAACAATTAAAATCATATTGTGATCAGAAAGACCTGTGATTAAGTTGTAAGTTTTACTCACTCGCTCAATTTTATTTGTGAAGATCAAGTCAATTAGAGTTTTTCTGCTTTTTGTTAATCTTATTTGGTGATTATTTGGTGGAAATTATGTTTTGAGTAGATCATTTTTAACTTTTGCCTATTACTATTACTTAACCAATTTATGTTAAAATCTCCTTGGAAGATAGTCTCACAGCGACAATTCAACTGTTTAAGTAAGTCTTCTAAATCCTTGTAGAATTAAACACCATGTGAGGGGGGATTATATGAAGTGACAATATTAAAAGTCATTTTTGTCGACAACACCACAGTGATGCCCACACATTCTGAAGGTGTGTGCAAATTAATTTGGACACATTTAAATGTTTCTTTGATATAAATCAACACACCGCCACCCCTGCCAGTTAGTCTGTCTTTTCTAAAACAAATATAACCAGGTACATCAATCATGTGTGTTGGAGTATTTCTGTTTAGTCAGGATTCACTTAAACACAGATAATCCAAATTGGAGTCTTTCAGTAAATGTTGAATCTGGTCTATTTTTGATGTAATACTTCGAATATGTCCAAAATAAATTTGTTTTGATATATCATTAGAAGGTGGAGGGACAACTGATTGATTTCTAGCCAAAAAAAATGCCTTGAGCTGGTGGAACAAGCAGGAACCACATACAAAGCAGCATTGTCAAAATACATCCATTTTCTCTGTACCTTTTGGTCGATTCTAGTCTTTGATGCATGCATTTCTTTGAATTGAGGTATCTTTGTTGAAAAGCATCGGCTAAAACTGTTACAATCTGATGTAAAATGCTGAATAAAAGGATAGGTGTGGAGTCTAAAAAACCACACCTGTCCTCAGCGGCCATCTTGGATTTTTTCATACAGCTGTGTTGTATTTATCTATCATTCTTTCTTTCAAACTAATCTATCTATCATTCTTTCTTTCAAACTAGTCTATCTATCATTCTTTCTTTCAAACTAATCTATCATTCTCTTTCAAACTAGTCTATCTATCATTCTTTCTTGCAAACTTATCTATCTATCATTCTTTCTAACTAATATATCTATCATTCTTTCGAACTAATATATCTTTCTTTTTTTCAACTAATCTATCAATCTAACTTTAAACTACTTTAAACTTCGAACTACTTTAAACTTCTAACTTCTTTAAACTTCTTCAAACTTTCTGGTCAGGCTTTCTCAAGCCAACTTAAAGTTTGTCTCAACAAACATTTTTTCTAGTTTAAATAATACGGTAATAAAATATATGACATCATAGTCACACGTTACTGAAGCAAATAATTTATCACACATTTAAACATGTTCAACATTTATTTAAGTTTACTGAGCTCATAAAAAACACTATTCTCTTCTTTTAATGAAGATAGTTGCAAATAAAACTTTCAATTATATATAACATACTGTACTGTTCTTCACTTTTTGTTCTATATCAGACTTTTCTGAACCAATCTTAAATATTAAACTATCAATACACGATTGGTTATCTGCTGAAAATGTATGTAGAAAGTTACAATATGTGATGTAGCTGTTTGCATGCTGGTCTTTGTATGTTGTTTTTTTAACCTTAGAGAGAGAGATTTTATGACTTTTGTAGTCACTAACCGCCATAACTTTCTGGCTCATTTAAAATGTTTAAGTCAAGTGCTGACATGTGAATAGCCTTTACAAAAACGTCTGTGTCACCGTGAAAAGCATTCTTTGAGTCATAACCCAGGCTTGAATGAACCATCACATGTGAGGTCTTTATCCTGAAAATAATTAATTGCTCTTCAAAAAGCACAGAGGAAGATAAATTAAAACATTCACCCCACACAAGACTCCTGATGTCCTGCGCTAGACAATACCTACACCGTTTTAACCTATATACAATATGTTTAAGGTAGACCGTGTTTCACTTATATGACTTTTTTTTTTTTTTATAAAGATTCAATTCAAGGTAAACAAATGTGGTTGTTGCAGTGTTTTAAAATTGGTTTATTAAAAAAATATGTTAATAATTTATATTTTATCTTTGTGTGCGTGTGTGTGTGTGTGTGGATCTGTTTGGATTATTTTTTAATAAGTTCAATTTTAAAAACACTTACTTACAAATAAAATAACAATATTGTTAACAAATAAAATATCAATATTTCCTTTCCGAACTGCTTTCCACATCGAAACATCCACGAACATAACCAGGTGAGCAGATCACTGTCTCACTATTTGATTGCTGTAGTCTTTATTTTTTTAATTACAAATGACCTGCTTCTTGCGTCAGATCAAGGCTGCATCTCATATCTAGTCTTACTTGATCTTAGTGCTGCGTTTGACACCATAGATCATGACATACTCATAGATTGATTACAAAACTATACAGGTATTCAAGGGCAGGGTCTAAGATGGTTTAGATCCTACCTGTCTGATCGCTACCATTTTGTTTACCTAAATGGGGAGTCATCTCATTTATCATCAGTAAAATATGGAGTGCCACAAGGATCCGTCCTAGGTCCCCTTCTATTTTCAATATACATGTTGCCCCTTGGTAATATTATTAGAAAATACGGGATTTGTTTCCACTGTTATGCTGAGGATACTCACCTATATATCTCAACGAGTCCAGATGAAACTTCTAAATTAATTAAGATATTACTTATTGGACCAAAAAACAGTACACAGAATCTCTTGGATTACAGTTTGCAACTAGACGGATGTACTGTTACTTCCTCTACAGTCAGAAATCTGGGTGTTATATTAGACAGCAAATTGTCTTTTGAAAATCATATTTCCCATTTTACAAAAACTGCATTCTTCCATCTTAGAAGCATTGCCGAGCTACGAAACATGTTATCTGTTTCTGATGCAGAAAAGCTAGTTCATGCATTCATGACCTCTAGACTCTAGACATTTTTATTCATTAGCTTGGGTTAAACTAATTTTACTTTGTTGGATCAGCAGCTATGCTAATGATGTCTCTATGTGTTTCTCTGTTTCTGCTGGGATCTTCAACCCGTGGTAACTAGGATTTACACAAGCTCCAGTCTGGATCCAGAACACCTGAGAAGAGATGATGCTGACCCTCATAGGACCTCAGATGATGCTAACCCTGAATCAACAAACAGAACTAACAAATATTGCTAAATGTGTGACTGAATCATATAATAACTTAATTAATAATATTGATAGTTCATCGTCTAGCTGACTACGTCTTGTATTATTATTATTATTTTTATTTTTTTTTCTAAAATCCTGTCAAATGTGCACAAACTACTAGCTACTACTAAATATTGTAGAAACATAATTTTCTGTAAAGTTGCTTTGTAACGATTTGTTTTGTAAAAAGCGCTATACAAATAAACTTGAATTGAATTGACTATTGTAATTCACTTTTAGGCGGTTGTCCTGCTTCTTCAATAAACAAGCTCCAGGTCATCCAAAATGTAGCAGCTAGAGTCCTTACAAGTTCAAGAAAATATGATCATATTACCCCAATTTTACAGTCTCTGCACTGGCTACATATTAAGTTCCGTATCAGTTACAAATTATCATTACTTACCTATAAGGCCCTGATTGGTTTAGCTCCTGCATACCTAACTAACCTTCTACCACGTTACAATCCATCATGAGAACGAGTCAGTCTATCTTGCTCGGTTCATCTTCAGTTCTCTCTTCACAGCAGTTCAGTCAGTGTACTGTTTGAGTAAATGAATTACTCCGGGATTTCACTATAAAGATATTGTAATGATGTAACTGTAATTGTCATAATTTTCACAATTTGCTAGTTTAGAAAATATCCGAAGAAATTAAGGGATGGAAAAGGAAAATGGAAGTGAATGCAGTTCAGGAAAGATTTAGGAGATTATTTTACATGTTCTCCTGTAGTGAAATGATGCATTTGTCTAAGAAATCTCTAGCTTCTGATAACTGTTGATTCCGACGAATGGTATAGGACGTTGTTACAAATCAGCTCAAGAGGGAAATATGAATAATTAATCATAACTAGTTATGATAAATTATAAATATTTAGATCCGCTGTACGTTTTTACTTGACCTCTCAATGTCAACTGTCTGTCAATTCAAAGAACGTTAATTTCCTGGTTAAATAACTTTCTTACTGTACAATACTACTCAGAACTATAGCAAAAATCTGCATGATTAGGGACTCCAGTTATGCAAAGGTTGTTCAGCAAACAATGAACAACCTCAAGTGTGATACAAATAAGACTTTATTAACTACAAAAACACTTAAACTGGTCTAACACACACACACACACACTCACATACAGTTGGCATAGGAAAGAGGGTTAAAGCTTAAGCAGTAAAAAAAAAGAAATAAAGACATGGAGCTATGGTACAATTTGATATTCAGCAGATCTACAGCCTGAAGGAAACATTAGTTTCTTAGTTCAAACACACCTTTGTCAAAGGTGCATATATGATACTTAATGTATCAATTAATAAGACTACACTCTTAGAAAAAAAGGGTTCATTGGGGTTCTATATAGAACCATAAGGTTCTTCACTCAACTCCAAAGAATATTTTATGCTAAAAAAGCTTCTATAATGAAAAGAAAGAACCTTTTTGGCACAAAGGTTCTTTAGGCTATTATTCATTCATATAATACATTATCCTGTAACATTTTGTATTTGTAATTAAATTATTGTTTCTAGTAACATAATATCACATTTTAATCATGCTGATTTTTGGAGAAAAACTGAAATGGCACTCTTCGTGTGATATTGATTTACTACATAAAATGATATAAATATATACATTTTATAACCCCCATATCTTGAATTTTGTGATCATTTACATGCATTCATAAATGCATTTTAATACAACGAATAATGCAGTGAAAAAACTCACTCACAATGCACACGCTCACTAGTATGACTTCATCGTGTAACTTTACATTAGCCTTGATGTGTGCACTTTTTAGGCACAATTTGTTTAGTTTTTGAATATACTTGATACTGTTAAAAGACACAACATTAAAACAAAAAATACAAATGCACATATCACACCTAAACATGCGTGAAAAACGTTATTAGAACTAGCTACTAAATTAGTTAAAAATGCCTATCCATATAACCAACCACAGCTATGATTCGCGAACCCCAAACTGACTCAAATGATTCGCGATCCCGCTCCGAACTCCCGATCTGACTCAAATGATTTACGCCCCGAACTCCCGAAATGACTCAAATGATTTGCGATCCCCAAATGGACTCAAATGATTCGCGAACCCGCTTTGAACTCCCGAAATGACTCAAATGATTTGCGATCCCCAAATGGACTCAAATGATTCGCTAACCCGCTTTGAACTCCCGAACTGACTCAAATGATTCGCGAACACGCACCGAACTCCCGAACTGATTCAAATGATTTGCGATCCCCAAATTGACTCAAATGATTCGCGAACCCGCTCCGAACTCCCGAACTGACTCAAATGATTCGCGATCCCCAAACTGACACAAATGATTCGCGAACCGCTCCGAACTCTCGAACTGATTCAAATGATCAGCGAAGCGAACTCCCAAACTGACTCAAATGATTCGCGATCCCCCTCCGAACTCCCGAACTGATTCAAATGATTTGCGATCCCTAAACTGACTCAAATGATTCGCGAACCCGCTCCGAACTCCCAAACTGACTCAAATGATTCGCAATCCCCCTCCGAACTCCCGAACTGATTCAAATGATTTGCGATCCCCAAACTGACTCAAATGATTCGCGAACCTGCTCCGAACTACCGAAATGACTCAAACGATTCGCCAACCCGCTCCGAACTCCCGAACTGATTCAAATGATTTGCGATCCCCAAACTGACTCAAATTATTCGCGAACACGCTCCGAACTGACTCAAATGATTTGCAAAAACTCGCTTTGAACATTACTTTTTTAAAATATAGTTTTATTTTTTATTTTTTTATTTTTTTGTTAGTGGTGCTTGCCATAGGCAAATATTATTATTGTTGTATACAGGGGGTTGTAGTCTGTATGGGTTTGTTCTCCCTCAGCTGCATGGGCAAGAAAAAAATCTCACAAATCTTTTTTATTTTTTATTAATCATGATTTTATCCCGATTCTTTGTCATGCTGATTTTTCTATTTTGCAGGAGGTTTGAGCATCACAGCCAAACTAATATCCCTATTATAAAGTATGACTAAAAAAAAGTATGGTGGATATTTAGGCCAAAGTGCATGGGTAAAGATAAAAATCTTTGTCATTATTTTATCTTTGTTATTAAAAAATGAGAACAAAGATACCTTACAAATATTATACAAATAAAATGTTTTATTTTCAGGTACAAGAGGTATTTTTGGCAGGAGCATTAAAAAAAATCAATTAACAAATCTACAAATAAAGCACTATATACACTGATTCCTATTAAAGCAACTGTATTTAAGATTTTTTTTATTTATTTTTTTGTTCAGTCAAGAGTATTGAGTGATTTTTCTCCACATGTTTGGTGTTTTACAGAGTTGGGTAGAGTACCCAAAAACTGTACTCAACTAAAAGTAAAAGTACTTATAGAAATACTTGCTCAAGTAAAAGTAAAAGTACTAGTCTGAATAGTTACTTGAGTAAGAATAAAAAAGTATCGGATAAAAAATCTACTCAAGTAGTTAGTTACTAGTTACTTTGGGTCATATATACTGAGTCTATTTATATTTAGATATATAGATAAAATGTATGTAATGTATGTGTGTGTGTGCATCAAAAGCAAAACGGTTTCCAGCACTGGTAATAAATCAATATATTAGATTTATATTTTGAAGGATCATAACTCTGAAAACTGGAGTAACAGCTGATGAAAATTCTGATTTGGATCACGAAATAAATCATATAAGTATGTATTATATATATATATAAATAACCTCTGACACAAAGAAGAGTGAAAACTTCTAACATAACCGCTAAATTACTGAACATCTGAACATAACGAACCAAATGCACATTGACGGATCTTCTTTCATCTGTTCTGCAAAATGTAAACAAATGTATATTTCTGCAAGCATAAATATTGTGGAAATATCATTTAATATAATCTCATGATGAGCTTTAATTGTGTCTAGGCATAGAGGGGTCGTCATGTGACACACAGCAGCCACAGCATATTGGCAAATTATTATTAAGCATTATTATATATATTTTTTTTTTCATTTTTATTAGAAACTTTCCCAGAAGCATGAACTATATAATGAAATATCTGGATTCTCACTTTTCATAAATTGTTAATAATTATAATATGTGATGGTCAAAGTAGCCTAATTATGTAATTTATTATAAAAACCTGTCTGTTTACTTAAGTAATATAGGTGTCATGCATTTAACATATTTTTAATACTAATTGAGAGAATTCACCAGAAAGAGGTATTCCGTCAGTGAGCGAGTGAAGGAAGCACTGGCATTTCAGCGATGACTCATCAGAACACCTCTGATTGGCCAATGCTTTAATAAGCTCAACAGAATCTTGTGTGATTGGTTAAAATGCGCACCACTGTAAAAACACGTCTGTCTCTGGCTCACCGCCAGCCAAGATTCAAGATTCAAGATTCAAGATTTTTATTCGTCACATACAAAATTATATATAGCATATATAACCAGCAGTGAAATGTGATTCAGGTCTGCTCCATGGACAGTGCAATTATTAAAGAAAACAACACAGATGAAAATATACATAAATAAAGCTATGTAAGAATGAAATAAAAGTAAACAATAAAAATATAAGAATAAAATATAAAAAATGTATATTGTAGAATTAAATATGGAACGCAAAATAATGTGCATGAGTGTAAACTGTAGTCTTAAATATTAAGATGTACAGGGATGTACAATGTGCATATATGCATTTTACTGTAGTCTTAAATATTAAGATACCCAGGAATGTACAAGAAGCAAATGTGCAAAACAGGGCGACACTGTGAGTGTGTCTATGTGAGGTAGTGAATAAAGTGAAAATGATAAAGTGAACATTAAGTGGAGGCATGAGGATGTTAAGAGGCTGGTTTAGAGTTTAAGAGCCTGATGGCCTGGGGGAAGAAACTACTCCTGAGTCTCTCAGTTTTTGCCATCAGGCTACGGAAGCGCTTACCAGATGGCAGCAAAGTGAAAATATGATTACTGGGGTGGGTGGAGTCTTTGATGATTTTTGCAGCTCTACTTCTGCAGCGTTTGAGGTAGATGTCCTGCAGAGAGGGGAGAGCAGACCCTGAAATGCGCTCAGCTAAGCGCACAACTCTCTGCAGGGCTTTGCAGTCTTGACTGGAGCTGTTCCCAAACCACACTGAGATACACTGAGTCAATACGCTTTCTATAGCCCCAGAATAGAAAGTTTTCAGGATTGCTGGTGAGACCCTGAATTTCCTCAGCTGTCGCAGATGGTACAGTCTTTGCCTGGATTTATTAACCTGTGTTTGAATGTGAGTAGTCCAAGTGAGGTCCTCCGAGATGTTTACACCAAGGTACTTGAAGCTGCTCACCCTCTCCACAGGGGTCCCGCTGATCATAAGAGGAGTGTAGGGCTGCTGCTGTCTCTTCCTGAAGTCCACAATCAGTTCTTTAGTTTTGCTCACATTCAGAGAGAGACAGTTGTCCTGGCACCATGATGTCAATTTCTCTATCTCATCCAAGTATGCGGTCTCATTATTGTTGTGAATGAGGCCCAGAACCACAGTATCATCAGCAAATTTGATAATGGATGTGGAGCTGTGCGAAGACACGCAGTCATGTGTGTAAAGAGCGAACGCAGATCTGAATTTAACAGCTAATGATATGACTCACTGAGTTCTCACGCCGGTGTGACTGTAGCTATCAAATATAGAAAATATTAATCGGCTATTTTTTGTCTTTTGGAAGCTGCATTCAACTTGGTTCCCCTATGTTATAAGTTACACGTACAACAAACTAATGTCATAGTGGTATCGTGTATTGTAATCGAATGTAGCCCAAGTTATACCTGTTGAATCGTAGACAGCGCACGTGGTGCTCATCCAATACAGATCTTCATCGCAAGCAAATAATAGCCTTTGCAGATTTGTTTTCAATTCAGTGCAGATCAAGCCACGTCTTCAACGCTCTTTCTGTTTTTAAACGTTACAACTCTGAGTGAACAGTTTCAAACGCTCAGCGCGTAGTAATGAAGTAATGAAGTAAAAGTACAGATTTTTCCCAAAAATTACTAAGAGTAAAAGTGCCCATCTTTAAATATACTTCAAAAAGTATCAGTAACCCCAAAAATTTACTCAATTAAATGTAACGAAGTAAATGTAACTCGTTACTACCCACCTCTGGTGTTTTATTAACATAAAAGGAATAATTCAGCCAAAAATGAAAATTGTGAAAAAAACCTGAATGAGTTTTCTTCTGCTAAACATAAATGTTAATTTGAAGACGGTGAAAAACCAAACAGTTGCTGGTTCACAGTGACTTCAGTATGTTTTGCTACTATCAAAGTCAATGTGGACCAGCAACAGTCTGGTAACACAGATTCTTTAAAATATCTTATTTTGTGTTCAGCACAAGAAATACGTTAATATAGGTTTTGGATAACATGTGAGTGTATAAACAATGACAGAAATTACATTTTATGGTGAACTATGCCTTTAATTCACACGGCAGCATATTCAGTACTGTCCCGTTAAGATCTGCTTTCATTTTATATACAGAGATGCATCCTCTTTCATTTGTTTACTTTCATTTTAGACATATCCAACTGAGTCTATACATGAACCTTGTGTGTTTTGACAGTATTAGCACCAAACATAACTTAGAAATCAGGAACATTGAAGGGCTTAGTTTTAGTGCTGCGCTTTGATTGGACTCAGAAAAACAGCACATCAGAAAAGCACACGAATGAAATGTTTAAATAACCAGTAAGGATTTAGAGCAGAAGCAAAATATATTTTTGTGAATAAGTGCAGTGTCCCGTGAGAGTAACTTTTCTGAGCGCTTACGCCCGAAGCGCACGCACTGTCTAACAGCACCAAACTGGATTTTTTGGGGGGTCAGACCAATCTGCTAGTGATGAAAAAATATGCACAAAACAATTCACTTTTACATTTTAATTTATCATCTTTTCAAGAAGGGGGACCAGAGAGTTTGTTCCAACTATAGGGGGATCACACTTCTCAGCCTCCCTGGGAAAGTCTATGCCAGGGTACTGAAGAGGAGAATTCGGCCGATAGTGGAACCTCGGATTCAAGAGGAACAGTGTGGTTTTCGTCCCGGTCGTGGAACACTGGACCAGCTCTATACCCTTTCCAGGGTGCTGGAGGGTTCATGGGAGTTTGCCCAATCAGTCCACATGTGTTTTGTGGATTTGGAGAAGGCATTCGACCGTGTTCCTCTTGGCATCCTGTGGAGGGTGCTCTGGGAGTATGGGGTCGGCGGCTCCCTACTTAGGGCAGTTCGGTCCCTGTACGACCGGAGCAAGAGCTTGGTTCGCATTGCCGGCAGTAAGTCAGACCTGTTCCTGGTGCATGTTGGACTCCGGCAGGGCTGCCCTTTGTCACCGGTTCTGTTTGATGAGTACCCATATTTTAATTACAATTCCTCCAGGAAGACTCACATCCTCATCTTGGCGACTACCCGTAGCGGCTCCTGTCCGGTTTGGGGACCATGTGATTTCGTCTCTGCTTTTTGCGGATGATGTTGTCGTGTTGGCCTCCTCAGACCAGGACCTTCAGCGTGCACTGGGACGGTTTGCAGCCGAGTGAGAATCAGCACCTCCAAGTCCGAGGCCATGGTTATCAGTCGGAAACGGGTGGCATGTCCCCTTCAGGTTGGTGGAGAGCTCCTGCCTCAAGTGGAGGAGTTCAGGTATCTTGGAGTCTTGTTCACGAGTGAGGGAAGGATGGAACGTGAGATTGACAGACGGATCGGTGCAGCTTCTGCAGTAATGCGGTCGCTGTACCGGTCTGTCGTGGTGAAGAAGGAGCTGAGCTGTAAGGCAAAGCTCTCGATTTACCGGTCAATCTACGTTCCTACTCTCACCTATGGTCATGAGCTGTGGGTCATGACCGAAAGGACAAGATCCTGGATACAGGCGGCCGAAATGAGCTTTCTCCGTCGGGTGGCTGGGCGCTCCCTTAGAGATAGGGTGAGAAGCTCGGTCACTCGGGAGGAGCTCAGAGTAGAGCCGTTGCTCCTCCACATCGAGAGGAGCCAGCTGAGGTGGCTCGGGCATCTATTTCGGATGCCTCCTGGACGCCTTCCCAGGGAGGTGTTCCAGGCACGTCTCACCAGGAGGAGGCCCCGGGGAAGACCTAGGACACGCTGTGTGTGTCTGTGTGTGTGTGTGTGTAGTTATGATGTGATTTTAGCCAGCGGTCCAGAGGAGCTGCTCAAGAAGTTCTCTCATTTCTCTCATCGTGTGGTTTTCTCCGGCGAGGGTTTCTGCTGGCCGGACCAGAGATTGGCTTCCAAATACCCAGCAGTGCATCATGGCAAACCCAACCTAAACTCTGGAGGAGTGTGTGTGTGTGTGTGTGTGTGTGTGTGTGTGTGTGTGTGTAGGTTTCAGCGGCTACGCTCCTGAGATTCATGCCATAGTGAAGCAGTGGAAACACAAAGACGATGATGACGACCATCTGTTCTACACACACATCTACCTGGATAAAGAGCAGAGGGTGTGTGTGTGTTTGTACAGTTATTAACAGAGATCATCTTTACTGTGACATTATGGAAATCAAGGTGACATATATGAACATCTTAGGATTCATCTTAAGAACTTTCTTATCAATTAAGAAAGAGTTTCTTATAAGGTTTTTGTGAAACTAGTATTATGTGTGAATATGATACGTGTAGCTGTTGATGGTGAATACGGTTTATCTTTTCCAGAGGAAGTTCAACATCACACTGGACCACAAATCCCTCATTTTTCAGAATTTGTGGTGTTGAATCTGTAAGATATTTCTTTTTTTTTTGTATTTAATGAACATTTTTTTTATTATATTTAATAAACATTTTTTTAAATGTTATTATTTATAAATGCAATAAGATACAAATATATTTACAAATTAAAATGTTAAATATGTAATAAGTACGTATATAAAGAATTTATTATTAAATTAATTGAGAAGTATTTTATCACACTTTTCATTTGTCATATATATATATATATATATATATATATATATATATATATATATATATATATATATATGACAAATGAAATATATATATTAAATTTCCAAATATAGATTTTAGCACAATTATTGATAGTTTAGATCGTTTAGGCAAAGACATCACAATGTTATGAGTAAATCAACTTGAATTTGGAGCAGGACTAACTGTTTATCTGACCAGTGTACGGTAAACCTGTTTGAAAGCTTTGGATCACTGGTAACATGTGAACTATTTGTTTTGTGTGTATGTGTGTGTGCATAGCTCCAGCTGAATTATCTGGGTAACTATGTGCTGACCGCGTGGACATACGAACACGGATGTGGGATCTGTGATGATGATTTGCTGGACTTGAGCAGTCTGTGAGTGAGTGGCCGACACGAACACAATCTGACAAACCTGTGCTGTGTGCTTTAGGAGGATGAGACTGTGTGTGTGTGTGTGTGTGTGTGTGTGTGTGTAGGAGGAGGAGATGCCGCTGGTGCATGTCACTGTGTTTATTGAGCAGCCAACGCCGTTTCTGGAAGATTTCCTGGAGAGACTCGTAACTTTGAACTACCCACACACATGCATACGACTCTTCATACACAACAACGTATGTACACAACAACAACAATGTACATTTTAAATGATTAAATAAAATTATTGAATTACTTAATTTTCATACACAACTTATGTACACAATAACAACAACATAGATTTTAAATGAATACATTAAATTATTCAATTTTATTTTCATACATGATGTAATTTCACACTAGATCTCAACCAATAATAATTTACAGATTCGATTGTTTTATGCTTTGATTTGATTACCACCGTTTTTATAATTCATGATACGATGTAAAAACATGCAACACAATATTGCTGAAAAAATAAAACGTTTTATAAGGACCTGTTATTATAAAAATAATATGAATTCAGAGTTTTTTTTTTCTCTCCAAACACCAAACTAGGTTTTATTCTGATGGTTTGGTCTGATTTATACAACATTTTGCTCCTAAAACACAGTGAAAATGTTTATTTTCTGTCTGTTGACAGTATTTTCTGATTTATGGAGGGATAAAAACCCTGGTAAAAAAAAAGCATACTTTTTTGTATTTCAAATATATTTTAATTTTTAAACAATACACTGCAAATATACTAACCAAAAATAACACAGTCTTTAAATGTATTAAACGTATATTAGCAACATACTTCTGGTGCTAATTTTCAGTAAGACTTTTAATATACTTTAAAAAAATTGTAATTTATTATACTTTATTATACTATATTTTAGAGAAATGTACTAAAAGTGAAATTAAAGTAGAATTTTAGAAGTTTATTTATTTTAACTTTATTTTTAAGTATATTTTAGACAAATTTTAACTGCATGCTTGAAATTATGCTTGTCACAATGCACTGAAAGCATATTTTAAAAATAGTTTATTTAATATATTGAAGATTTAGCATATTTTAAGTTAATTTTGAGTGTGACTTTAACGTTTACTTATTTAAGCTAGGAACTTTGTAACTTGGCAAAAGTGATGAAATCTTTGAAAGCCTGTTATAAATATATTTTCAATACAATATATGCATTGCACAAATGTCTGTTCTTTTAACAGTTTTTTTATATGCAGTTATGTTTATTGAGCTAATATTAGAAGTATCATGATACAATCATAAATGACAGGGTCATAATAATCCTAAAAACATTAACAAAAAATTTGACATTAAACACACTATGTAACATTATAAACACAATAATATTCAGGACTGATATGAAATATAAGAAAAACCTGTTATGTAATTGAGTTACACAGTGAATTATGGAAAAAAAAATGGTATTAACATTAACAGTTGCATGTTTTTCACTGGTACAATTACAAACATTTCTGTTTGCAGGAAACAGTTTTAGTCTCTTTCAACATTGTTTGGAAGTGGACTAACATACATTTTGTCCTTAGACTTCACCATTACACATTTGCGCTCTAATGACTGAGGATGTACAGCAAATACATTATTGGTGTGACACACTTCAGTTAGAAATGTACAGGATATATTTAACTGAGCATCTCTTGGCTAGCTCTTTAACTAAAAGACAGAAACTGTTTGTATCAAATACAGAAGAGGCCCCATCCTCAGATGTGTAGGCCACCAAGGTCAAAATCTCACAGAATGTCCCATCATTTAACTGTACAACAGAATTATTTCTCTTTTTAAGAGTTGTGTTATTATATGAATGATAAACAACACTGTTGCAAATGAAACGGTCATAAAATAAACCTAAATGAACAGTGTCTCCTGTGAAATGTTCAATAGCCCTCCTCTGAAGCACAGATGTGCTGCCTTTCTTTGGGCAGCCAAAACCTCTGACATTATCTGGAAACTCTTTTGACGTTTTTGTTACGCCAGACCTACCCTGGAGTTTGCCAAATATTTTTTTTATGTTGTAATTTGCATTTTCCATTATAGTCTCTGCTTTTGTTGAAAGACCCCTCCACCTAAGGAATCTTTTCACTATTTGAGCAGACACATGTGTTGTTCCATTAAAAAATTTTAGCAAAGTCCCATTGAATGATTCAAATGGAAATGTGGATGTTGCCCACAATGGTCCCCAGTTGCGTACGCTTGATGCCAAGTGCATTAACAAATGTACATTGAAAGAGACATTACCAGCACCATACAGTTTCTCAAAATTATGTACGAACTTTCGAAGAGCTTGCTCTGCCATATCCACGTGGGTCATTTTCACTGCATCCTGCAGAAGAGTGTGAATTGCAAAAACTAACAAAAAAAGATGACTCCAGTACTTCTTTTTTAAAATTCCACTCAAAACAGTCAAAGCATAAAAGAGCAAAAATGACCTCCATTCAGACGCCTTCCAGAATTTTCGGTCCTTAACTGATCTGGGTGCCCTTGTGACCTCCACAGGTGGGCTAATTAACATTAGTCCCTGGTCTATGTCACTGACCTTAGAGCCCAAGTACCATTCTTCCTTATGGTGCTTACTATCCAACCACAGAGATGTTAACTGTTTCGTTACACCAAGGCAAACACAGTGCTGGTAGTCCGGAACAATTCCAGTGATCATTTTAAAGCTCTCAAGTTCCATCAGAGGGGATGGGCCTTTCACACCCATTATTGGTCTCTCAGGTGTTGCCAGCATTGCGTGCCTGAAATGGTCAGTCTCTGTCCTTAATGGTGGTTCTGGTGTTTCCCATACATATGGGCCACCACCAGAGTGAAGGCAGAAGTCACATCCATATTTTCCATTAAATTGTTTCGTATTTCTCAGGAGGGGGCGGGCAATTGAATCTGAGGAGCAGAGTAGCGAATGAATTTTGCTTGTGTGCTCTGTGTTTTCAGAGTCCCTCCATTTAATACCAACCTGTTCCAGTTCTTTAAGCTGTGCAACAAAAGCAGTTAAAAATGTAGCCATATTTGGCTTGCTGTTACCAAGCCATAAGCATGGAATGCATATATTACCTTGCCGGACTCTTGGTGACAGTTCTACAATTTGACACTGGATTGGCCATATCTGAACATTATTACTTTTGAAAACTGGAATTCCATCACAGTTCCACAAAATTGAAATGTCATCATCCCCCATTTGTCCAGTTTGCTTGAATTTTTGATATTCTGCCCCACACTGAATATCAGAAAGAATGCCAGGAGTTGATTCCTTTGTATTCAAATGTATATCAGGTTTTTCCAAAATGTCCACTATTTGGGCTGATAGGCTAAGTACAAGAAAGTACGACCCAAGTTTTAGGCTGTTCTCAATGTCAAATTCAGTATTACAAGAAGAACAGTTTTGTGGTGCTGTCTCACTGGGTCCAATGTAGGTTTCACAGTTGATACAATAGAAATGGGGCTTATACTGGCCAAACTGTCCATAGGCTTTATGAAAAAGGTATGTGGTTGCTGGCACCAAGCCAGGGAAATGTGCATTAAACAATGTAAGAAGATCCTGAAGTGCTACACCTGTCAAATTGTGCCTCAGTACATATGACATGAGTAAAAGCAGACTCTGTCCCTTCGTGAGAGGAGCACCAGGGTATACAAGATCATCATCTAGCTGTTTCTGTAAAACACAAAATTAATCACATTTACACCTAAAGCAATATTTGAAGAAATGCAGCAGCACTTATAGTGTTGTTCTGTCAAAACAGATAGGCTTACAGTCAACATAGTTACACTTTGAATTTAAGGATTCATCAAGATTAGTAAATGCTGTAGCTAACATGGTAATAACTAAGAAATACAAAAATATATATTTGTAAAGCATTTGTCATTTATAATACTTTTCTAATATCAATACAACTGAACATTGTTCGTTCATGTTAGTTCAGTGTGCATTACCTTATGTTAATAGATACTTTTATTTAAAAAAGTATTAGTAAATGCTGAAATTACCTTAAGAAACTCATCTCGATCTTGGCTTTTTATTTCACAGACTCTTTGTAGTTTTCTTCCACCATCTTCCTCTCTGTCCTCCTGTTCATTTCCATCATCTTCCTCTCTGTCTTCCTGTGCATCTTCATCATCTTCCTCTCTGTCTTCCTGTTCATTTCCATCATCTTCCTCTCTGTCTTCCTGTTCACTTCCATCATCTTCCTCTCTGTCTTCCTGTTCACTTCCATCATCTTCCTCTCTGTCTTCCTGTTCACTTCCATCATCTTCCTCTCTGTCTTCCTGTTCACTTCCATCATCTTCCTCTCTGTCTTCCTGTTCATTTCCATCATCTTCCTCTCTGTCTTCCTGTTCACTTCCATCATCTTCCTCTCTGTCTTCCTGTTCACTTCCATCATCTTCCTCTCTGTCTTCCTGTGCATCTTCATCATCTTCCTCTCTGTCCTCCTGTGCACTTACATTATCATCTTTGCTTTCACGTTCTGTCTTCTTAAACCTTATCACCGTTTCAGATATCACATCTTGCCTCCTTTCTTCTGTGTCTCCTTTCTGATTTTTACTGTCTTGCAGGCTTCTTTGCACTTTACAATTATCTGCATCAACATGTGTAAGTTGTATCTGAGACAAATGGATAAGAAAAAGTGCAGTTTCAGTGATAAAACAGCAGTATTTAGCATCTAACAAAATAAAAGCAGTATTTTTGAAGGACTGACTTATACAGTTTAAATGTCTAATTAATTAGTAATAAAAAATGCTGTTAAACATAAACATTTTTCTCTTAAAGTCATACCTTTTCACAAACTGTTCCTCTGTCCAAAGAGTTGGGAACTGGAGATGTACAAAGAAATCTCTTGTATATTAATTTCAGTGGTTTCTGCAAATACAGTACAAACAACATAACTGTAAAACAGTAAAATTTATACACCAATAGTGCCTGTAATGTCTCATGTTTAACAAATTTTCAAAACACCATGAAGCTTTTGTCTTTGAAAAGTTACATTATGTGACAGTCTTGGGTCATATGAATACTGAAAGTACTAAAAATAATAAAGTAAATTATATTAATAAAGATTTTATCATCACATTGGTCCAGTCTTACAGATGGGGTGTTACACTGTAATAACCCATATATACACTGTACTACTGTGTTTTTAGATGGGATAAAAATCAAATATGAAACACTTCTCAGAGGAAAAAAAGGCATGTATCATGTACAAAATATACATTGTTATATTTATATAGCAAATTTATTTAATTTGAGATTTTACAGCAGTTTATTAATTTATAATATTTACCTTTACAAAATACTGCTGTACTTAAAATATTTATTAATATAGTGCTTTTCATAATGGTTCATTATTACAAAGCAGGTTCACATATAAAATATAAAGAACAAATAATGAAGCACCTATAAGATAAAACAACACGTCCTAAATTATTTTAATAATTGCTGTAGGCTATTGCAGTACACCGTAATTTACAGTTTTCTTGTGAAAAATGTTTTCATAAATGTTTTATATTATTTATGTTTACCTTTTTTTGATGAAGTCTTCTGTATTTTGTTGTTCTGGGCGTCTCTGGTTGAGTCCCGTCGCAATTCAAATGTCTTTTCAAATTACGGTTTGATGCCATGAAGAGTTAGGTAACTCTTCTTTAGACAAAACAGTAAAAGTTGAAAGTGCATCGCTTATTGGGAATTCGGCCAATTTAAGTCAAGTGACGTCGCAGCCAGACCTTGACAGCGATGATAACTGGATTGAGATCAAATGGCCCACACGAAAAGAGCCCGATAGGACAGTACCAGCTAAAGTCCTACTATTAGGAGGTAAGATGATATTGTATCAGTTATTTTTCGTTTACATGTTCAGATTCTTGTATACTTAACATTGTTTTAACATTGTTAACTTTTTTTTATGTTGGTTTGCATGCTGGTGTCGGCTAACCTCTATATTTCTATCGTTATATCAGATTCGTTCAAGGATCTTGTCACAAAGAAGAATTTATTCATTTTGGGTAAAGATATATGGACCAAGGAAGAATGCAGGGGTGTTATCATGAAAAAGAAAATGCTGGAGACCAATGCGGTGGAGGCAAAAAAAGCTAAGATGGTGAGTAAAAGTTTGCAAATTTGCAAATGAATTTGCATATTAGTTTAAACAGTTTTTAAGTTTAAATACATAGCTAACTTTCTTAATACTTGCTACACGCTGTCTCAAAAAGTGAGGTATATAACATGCCCAGCTACCTTCATGTTGGCTTTGGCACATTCCTTCTCTGTGGTGGTAGCTACAAAGCTATAGCGAGTACTGAGTGCTCAGGCAGTAATTTATTAATTTGGTGAGTAAATTATCATTCAATTCAAATTTTAAAGTGGACTAATTCTTTAACTGTATATTTTGTTCAGGAAAAGCAAACCAAGATCAAAGAGACAGCCAAGAACCAGATGCTTCAAAACCTAAAGGTTTCCCTTTCCAAAAATAAGAACAAAAACACACAAGATCAGCATAATAGTGAGGCAACTGAGGAGGAATTTCCACAACAACTTTATTGTGTAAGGGATACTGGTTTTCTGAAGACCTGGATAAATTTTACATTTTGTTGTACTGTGCTTTATAAACAGGACATTACTTAAAAAGAATAGAACGCTTTATGAAAGAAATGTAGTATCCTCTTTATACGTTACTTAGTTACAGTTTACAGTTAATACAAATATCACCTGGTGTCATATTAAGATGTTTTTAAAAACCCTAATTTTTATTACATTCCTATTCATTGTTAAATTTTTTACATCATGAATGTGTTGTCCTGATAAAGCAAGCAAAGACTTTAAAGGCTGCCAGACCCAAATCATCCACTCCTGATGATTACACCAGTTCAGATGATGATGCCACAGTCATACGGAGTACATTCTCTCAGACATGGACTCTCTTTGTATTGCTTTTAATTAATCTGTTATTATATTTTAGGGTAGTGATATGGATGAAGGATTACCCGCAATGCAGCACAATGTAAATGTATATTATAACATTCAAAAACAAGTTCATGTTGTAAAATGTGACTTTAATAAATAAAATGTATTATGTCTGCTTTTCATTGTTTGTTTTAGCAGTTAATGGATTATAGCACTGGTCAACAAATGGCACCCCAAATGGATGAAATCATGGCATCCCTTCGTGGTAGGTATAAGCTTTCATTACAGGGGTTGACATTGAAGAATAAAGTTTGTTCCACAATTGTCATAATTGCCATATACTGATCTGAAGTCCCATAATCTCAGGTCAGCTTTTACATTGCATCAGTCTATCCTGTGTCATAATAAATGTTAATAAAATACATTTGTTTTTCATTTAAATTCACTTAGAACTTCCAGAAATGATTAAAATAATGAAGGAGTGTGTCCACTGTATAAAGTCATTGAAGCCCTCGTTTGGGGGGACCCCATCATCCACAACCTCCTCTTTTGTCACTGAAGTTGAGATGGTACGTTACAATTAAAGAATAAAAGATACATTTATCATTGTATTATTTAAGAACTACATTAAATTCATAGCTTTTGAACGTGTACATATTGTATTTTGTTTTGAACAGGGATCATCCTTAAAGTTGTAGGTTACATATATGTTACATCATGTGAATTATCTTGTTAATGGGAACCTGCACACGAGAGATCATACCACTCTTCCATCTCCCTTTTTCTCTATACAGCAACCCTTGGCTGGCAGTGAAGTTTCAGTTCCAAAGAGGG
This sequence comes from Carassius gibelio, assembly GCF_023724105.1. Lineage (NCBI taxonomy): Eukaryota > Metazoa > Chordata > Actinopteri > Cypriniformes > Cyprinidae > Carassius > Carassius gibelio. The sequence continues at coordinate 25,305,893 of NC_068393.1, forward strand.
CCTTCCAGCGACTGAACCGCACACGCATGACCATCTTTGCGCAGGAGCTGGCTGTCCTGGTCTTTACAAAAGATGTACTTGCCCAGTCCACGCTAACAGGGAAATCAGGAAAAGGGGCCCCTCCTAAAACCCAGCTGGACGTTGCCAAAGTGCAGGCCATAACAGGTGTGTAATTTTATCTACTTATAAAGCAATAAAAGAACCATGAATCTTCTTGAATCATAAGTGCAAAGTCAGTATGCATTTAATACAGTATGCAGCAGAAGTTGGTTCAATAGCAAATACAGGGAAATAAAATACAACACATCACTGTATTTGCATTAGTTAAGTGGTAAAGTATAATATTTTTTTCTATGTAAAAATGTTTGTATGTAAAATCATTATGAAAGCGCATAACAAAAAAATATAGGTGCCACAGTATGACTTTGACTGGTGACGTTAGTTGTCGGCCAGTATTTTGGTCCATCATCAGTCATCTAGGGTACCAGCTATAAATGTTGCCCTCCAACACCTATAACACGTATGCAGCCCAGTATCATCGCACTACCACCACTGTGCTTTGCTGTTGAGTCTATGACTTCTTTTTCATGTCTAGTAATATATAAAACACCAGGAGCGTGTTGAGTGTCTTTTTCGCGCTGAGAGTTCGGGTGTTTTTTTACTCCTTATCATAGCAACCAAAGCGTCTCAACTGAAAACGCTGCGCTCTCAAGCACTCGCAGCTGGACATTTTCAGCAGAGCACCTAGCATTTTCAGCTGACAAAAAACACTTTGGTATAACTGAGGCCTTATAGCTGTTAATGGAGCTCTTTTAAATGTAAATATATAAACATGCAACTTGTTCCCACGGTAACTGAACAATTTACAGACAGTAAGAAATATACTCATTATGGAGGACTACCTGATATTAGTGTGCTTAAACTGCGAGAAAAAGTGACCAGTGCTGAGCATTAGTGTCATTTTTCATATAGTTTCAGCACAAAGAATTATGGGTTGGGAAAAGTTTGTAATGGTGCTGTGCTAAACCAGACTTATGTGGAAACATACCTGTAACCATTACTGTTCTTAGAAATGTTTGGCCCAGTGGTGTTAAATTTCTGTATGTCAGTATGTGTATGTAAATCAAACCTTTTATGCTGTTCATGCAATTACAGAAAGTTTAAACAACTTGTGTGAATGATCATATGTGTATCACACATTGTGGCATTGAGTGTCGATAGAGAGACTGTATTGAAAATTCAGGCCCCAAAGTATTTGTTCATGAGATAAAGTGCTATGCTGTTCAGCTATATGTTGTCTTTTCTGTTAACAGATGCAGTTCTGCTGGAGTTTCCACAGTCAACAGCATCTGATGTGCGAGCAGCTATCAGACGCAAGTGCAACAATGAACAGTTCGTCCAGAAGAAGGTCTGATGTGTAAATATGTTTTTATTTACACCTCTGTTGCTGTTCAGAAGGTTCTCTGTGGTTTCTTTCTGTTTTTGCACTGTTGTAAAACATGGTAAATTTATTCTGTTAAGTTTTGAAACCAAGTTCCTGTAAATGTAAATAAAAATGTTTTAAATAGATTTAAATAAATACTTGTTAATAAAATGTCTTTATTCATGTAATTATTGTTATTATTTTTTATTGACTTTACAACATTCAGCTTAGAGTAAATTAAGTGCCCCATAGGTAGTTTAGCCTTTCTGCTTAAAAATCATATACAATTACCACCAAATTATTATGTTTGTTTTTTATTGTACATTTCAAAGAAACTCATTATGCATTTGTAATGTACTTGAAATACAAAGAAAAAAACTTTAATTTCATTAATCACAAGTAGTCCCTATAGACATGCCTAAAGTGTACTAAGCATACTTGAAGTTGTTCCACTGTAGCACATGAAAGTACACTAAATACACTTGAAATTGTGCTTTATTACAATTAAATTACAACTTAAATATATTTAGTACAAAATTAGTATTTCCAAAATAACACTCTTTAAGTTTGCTAATCAGTAACATACTTAAATTATACTGATCATTAGTCTGACTTTAAGTACACAGAAGTATACCAAAATTTCAATTATAATGTACTTGTAATAGAAATAAAGCACACTTTAATTCATTAATCAAGCACATATGTTGTCCCACAGCCTATACTTGAAGTGTACTAATGTCACAGCCACACCTTCTACACTCCCGGAATCGTACACTTACGCCACACCCACTCGTCCCCAATCACCCGAATTCTGAACTCCTGTGCATCATCACCAGAACCACATATAAAGCCATCAGTCACCATCACTCATCGTCTGGTCTTGCACCGATCTCCTCACTTGCCTGAACGCCATTATTAAACCTACCTGAACTCTTGAAACCTCTTCATCCTCGTCAGTCTTCCTGTCCCCATCGTCTTCATCTGAGCACCATCTGGATCACAATTCACCATAAGGGAAGTTGTGTTGTCACCGTTCTATCCACGTGTCAAGATTCACCTGTGTCTGAAACCTCTGATTCACATTAAACTACCTTATCACTGAATCCTCTGTGTCCTCGTCTGTGTCTGACAGAAGACCAGACCGCATGCAGAGCTCTTCGGACACGGGCGAGGACCGCACCGCGGATCCCTTCACGCAACTGGTTCACGCTGTACGGTCCTCACTGATGCAACAAACTCCCCCTTCTTCACCGGCTGTCAACAACTCAAACACCGCTACAACTCCGGTCACTTCTTCAGTTGCCCCTGCGAGTCCCATGGCCAAACCAGCGACATACAGCGGCACGGCGGAGGATTGCAGCGGGTTCCTGCTACAGTGTTCCCTCTATATGGAATCCAACTCTCATTTATTCACCTCCGAACGCAGTCGAGTAGCCTTCATCATCAACCTACTCTCAGGTAAGGCCCTCCAATGGGCTGAATCTCTCTGGGACTCGAACTCACCTGCCCTTGGATCCGTCACTAACTTCTGTTCCCAGTTAAAATCCGTCTTTGGCCATCAAACTTCTGCATTGTCTGTCCATGACCAATTATTTACCATTCACCAACAGAGAGATGAATCTGTGAGTGATTATGCCATACGCTTCCGTACTCTCGCTTACATAAGCGGCTGGAATGAAACTGCCTTAATTACAGCATATCGCCACGGATTGAATGACAAGATACAAAGTTTGATAGTTGTGTACGAAGACTCACTAGGACTAGAGAATCTCATTCAGAAATCCATTCGAGTTGCCCAGAGACTCACTGCCTGTCATCCGCTCACTCCCGCTGTACTTCCTCCGCCCGCTATACCATCTGTCGCTCCTCCAGCACCTGAACCCAGGCAAGTGGACTCTCACCATCTGTCCACATCGGAACGTCAGCGGAGGATCCACGCCGGGCTATGTCTCTATTGTGGGGGAGATGGACACCTCTTACCATCCTGTCCAGTTCGACCTCCACGCCCAGCGGTGAGTACCATCCATATACCTCCTCAAACTGCTCATCTAACTAAGACCTGGGTTACTCTAAGACACCTTTGCTCTTCTGTTTCAGTACAAGCCCTCATCGACTCCGGTTCGGCGGGGAACTTCATCAACCGGCAAACCTTAACTCGTCTCAACGCCAAACATCACCGAAGCCCTGTCGAACTCAAAGTAACCACCATACAGGGAAAACCGCTGGGCAAGGGTCGTGTCCACTATTTCTCCCCCACAATCATCCTCCGCGTGGGACTCCTGCACGAAGAAGACATCACGTTCATGGTGCTGGAGGAATCCACCGCAGACATCATCCTGGGACGCCCCTGGCTTAACCTCCACCAACCTCACATCCATTGGCCCACTGGCGAGATCCTGAAATGGGGAATGTCCTGCCATCATACCTGCATCACTCCTCCAGCTAAAATCCCCAAGGTCAGTCCTCCCTTAAGGAAGTCTTCCCTACCGGTCCAGTCCACATCAGTGGAGAGCCCCGACACGAAGATGGATCATATCATCCCTCCTGAATATCGGGCGTTCCAGGATGTGTTCAGTAAGCGGTTGGCAACGAAGCTACCACCTCATAGGCCATGGGACTGCGCCATTGACCTCCTGCCTGGAGCAACCCTTCCTAAAGGACGAATCTATCCCCCGTCCATCCCGGAGCAGAAGGCCATGGAGGAGTATATACAGGAAGCCCTCGCTCAGGAGTTCATCCGACCATCTACTTCCCCTGCCGCTTCCAGCTTCTTCTTCGTGGCCAAGAAGGACAGAGGCTTGAGGCCGTGCATCGATTATCGCCACCTCAATTCACAAACCGTCAAATTCAGTTATCCTCTTCCCCTGGTCCCAGCGGCGTTGGAACAACTACGCGGAGCCAGGATCTTCACGAAACTGGACTTGAGGAGCGCCTACAACCTAATCCGCATCCGGAAGGGGGACGAATGGAAGACCGCTTTCATCACTCCTTCCGGGCACTATGAATACCGGGTCATGCCGTATGGGTTATCCAACAGTCCATCCGTCTTCCAAAACTACATGAATGAAGTCTTCAGAGATTACCTCAACAAGTTCATAATTGTCTACATCGACGACATCCTCATCTACTCCACATCCAAGCAAGAACATATCCATCATGTCATCCTCGTACTCCGAAAACTCCGGGAACACCACCTTTACCTCAAATCCGAAAAATGTGAGTTCCATACGCCCTCAGTCCAGTTCCTAGGTTACATCATCGACCCATGTGGCGTGAAGATGGACCAGGGGAAGGTGGACGCCATCACACACTGGCCTCAACCCGGCTCCATAAAAGAACTTCAACGCTTCCTGGGCTTTGCCAACTTTTATCGAAGATTCATCAAGGACTACAGTTTACTCAGCTCCCCTCTAACTTCTCTCCTCCGGAACCGGCCCAAGTCTCTGTCCTGGAACCCCGAGGCCACTGAAGCTTTCCACCTGCTCAAACAAGCCTTCAAGACCGCTCCAATCCTCATCCACCCTGATCCCAGCCACCAGTTCATCGTGGAAGTGGACGCCTCATCCACCGGGGTCGGAGCAGTCCTCTCCCAGCGGCAGGGGAATCCACCACGACTCCATCCATGTGCCTTCTTCTCGAAGAAGCTATCCCCGGCGGAGCAGAATTATGACATCGGTAACCGTGAACTACTGGCCATTAAGCTGGCTCTGGAAGAATGGCGTCACTGGCTGGAGGGAGCCCAGTTCCCTTTCGAGGTGGTAACCGACCACCGGAACCTGGAATACCTCCGTGAAGCCAAAAGACTGAATCATCGCCAAGCTAGATGGGCCTTGTTCTTCACGAGATTCAACTTCAAGGTCACCTATCGCCCTGGCTCCCAGAACAATAGAGCCGACGCCCTCTCCCAGTATTCAGTATTGATCATCTGATTGCACAGGAAGACCTTCAACACCCTGCTCCGCCGGGAGGTCCAGAAGGGAAACTCTTCGTCCCCCCTCAACACCGGATTACCCTCCTGGACTTAGCTCACACCTCTCCGGGCTCTGGACACCCAGGCAGGAGGCGGACCCTCTCGCTCCTACAACAGCGTTACTGGTGGCCATCGATGGCTCTGGATACGGTCCGCTACCTCAAAGGATGCTCCGTCTGCGCCATAGCAGACACCCCTAGAAGACTCCCGGAAGGTAAACTGGTGCCTCTGCCCATTCCTGAACGTCCATGGACCCATATCGGCATTGATTTCATGACTGACCTCCCTCTCTCTCAAGGCTACACCTGTGTACTGGTAGTGGTCGACAGGTTTTCAAAATCATGTAAACTCATCCCTCTCAAAGGACTCCCCACTGCGTTCGAAGCGGCAGAGGCACTATTCCACAACGTCTTCCGTCACTTTGGCATCCCAGAAGATATCGTCTCCGACAGAGGCCCCCAATTCATCTCTAGAGTCTGGTCAGCTTTCTTCCGTCTTCTAGGGGTGTCCGTCAGTCTCTCCTCGGGATACCATCCTCAGACCAACGGCCAGACGGAGCGTAAGATTCAGGAGCTGGGGAGGTTCCTGAGGATTTACTGCCACCGTAACCAGGACTGTTGGAGCCAGTACCTACCCTGGGCCGAATACGCTCAGAACTCCCTCCAGCAATCTACCACCGGGCTCACCCCCTTCCAATGTGTCCTTGGATACCAACCTCCGCTCTTCCCATGGTCAGGTGAGCCCTCGCAGGTCCCAGCGGTAGATCACTGGTTCCGACAGAGCAAGAGGGTCTGGGACTCGGCTCACGTGCATCTCCAGCGGGCAGTGCGGAGGCATAAGGAGCAAGCGGACGCTCGTCGAGGACCCACGCCGCAATACCAACCTGGACAACAAGTCTGGCTCTCGACGAGGGACATCCGCCTCCGACTGCCCTGCCGTAAGCTGAGTCCCCGATACATCGGACCATTCACTATTGAACGGCAACTGAACGAAGTGACCTATAGACTCCAACTCCCTGCACAGTACCGTATCTCACCTTCATTCCATGTCTCACTCCTCAAACCCTTCACTGAACCTTTGTCTCCTCCATCCACAGAACCTGGTGATGATGCCGTACCTCCTCCTCCGGCCATCGAAGACGACAACGACATCTTCCGGGTGAGAGCTATCCTCGACTCTCGACGACGGGGTCCTCAACTGGAGTACCTTGTGGACTGGGAAAACTACGGCCCGGAGGAGCGTTGCTGGGTTAATCGTAATGACATCCTGGACCCCAGCCTTCTCACTGACTTTCATCAAGACCATCCAGACCGCCCCGCTCCCCGTGGCCGAGGTAGACCCCGTCGTCGCACAAGATCCCAGCCGTCAGGAGCCGCCCGTGGAGGAGGGGGTACTGTCACAGCCACACCTTCTACACTCCCGGAATCGTACACTTACGCCACACCCACTCGTCCCCAATCACCCGAATTCTGAACTCCTGTGCATCATCACCAGAACCACATATAAAGCCATCAGTCACCATCACTCATCGTCTGGTCTTGCACCGATCTCCTCACTTGCCTGAACGCCATTATTAAACCTACCTGAACTCTTGAAACCTCTTCATCCTCGTCAGTCTTCCTGTCCCCATCGTCTTCATCTGAGCACCATCTGGATCACCGTTCACCATAAGGGAAGTTGTGTTGTCACCGTTCTATCCACGTGTCAAGATTCACCTGTGTCTGAAACCTCTGATTCACATTAAACTACCTTATCACTGAATCCTCTGTGTCCTCGTCTGTGTCTGACAACTAAGCATACTTGAAGTTGTTCCACTTTAGCACATGAAAGTACACTAAATACACTTGAAATTGTGTTTAATTACAATTAAATTATAACTTAAACATATTTAGTACAAAGTTAGCATTCGCAAAATAGCACACTTTAAGTTTGCTAATCATTAACATACTTAAATTATACTGATCATTACTCTGACTTTAAGTACACAGAAGTATACCAAAATTTAATATACTTGGCATATTATATTTTCACCAGGGAAGAGAAATCCTCAAACTCTAATAATATGATGACAAAATCAAACATGAATTGAATCTGAAATCAGATTTCCGTTCTTAGTGCATATTTGTTTAGACAATTTTTAGATTTCAGAAAATCTAAATGATACAAAAACATGTTTGCAGTCTTACTGTAATCATCAGCTGGGGAAGGACAGTGATGCTGATGGGTTAATGTAGAGACAGATGTGAGCGCAGACTAACCATGAGTGTGTGTGTGTGTGTGTGTGTGTGCAAGTGAGCGCAAGTGTGTGTGTGTAGGAGTGTGAGCGTGCATGTGTGATTGTGAGTGCAAGTGAGCATGCATGTGTGTGTGTGAGCGTGTGTGTGTGTGTGTGTGTGTGTGTGTGTGACTGCACATGTATGTGTGAGTAAATCAGCAGCTGGTGTGTGTGTCTCTCTCAGGATGAACGGTTATCTGGAGGTTGTGAGAATGTTCCTACAGTCGATATTGACCTGAATCAGATCCAGTTTGAGAAAGACTACATCGCTCCTGTGACGGAGAAGCTGTACCCAGGATACTATCCGAAGGTACTTTTTGATTCAACAGTTAATTTGCATCATGGCTCATATATGTATTAAAATGTTTATTTTAATGTAAGAGTTTTTTGTTTCTGAAGGAAGTCTCTTCTGTTCAGTAAGGCTGAGCATGAGCCGGTATGAGATTCTGACGGAACGATAACCTTAGATAAAAATGTAAAGTTTCACGATCAAAGCTCTAAAACATGTCATTTATAAATGTCTGGGTAAAAAAAATAAAAAAAATAAATAAAAACTTTTCCCACTGAACACAATACATTGAATTTTTAAGGAGCATAGAACATTTTGGAACAGTAAACATGTCAGGCTAAATAATTAAAATAAATCATTGAATTATTCTTAATTAAATTAAGTGCAGTCACTTAAGTGAGCCTAAACCTGCAGCTCAATGATCAAAAACATCATTTCTGTAAAAAAAATAAAAAATAAATTGCAGTCATTAAACCTGCAGCTTAACAAGGTTTCTGGAGACATGCTCGGTTCGTAGACGTTCCTCTTTCAGCAGAAGTTATGATGCAGGAAGGTTCAGCTGAGCGGTGAGGTAAAGGATAGCTGTGTTTCCACCGCAGGAACTTTACCCAGGAACTAAGGACTTCAGGCTGGTGCTCGGTGTGTGCCCCTGAGAAAGTCCCTGCTGGCGAGGTGGTACTTTTTCAAAGTTCCGCAACTTTTGGGGGCGGGGCTTGGGCACTGAGCATGCTGATTGGTTGAGTTCACGCAGCAAGGTGAATACAACCAACATTTATTCGGATCATTTTCAAAATATTACTGTTATTGTGTCATTAAGTATTACAAAGACAGCACTTATTTAAAAATGTGTTTCGCGATTTCGGAGATGGTCAGCTCCACTTCGAGCTCAGTGCTGATGTATCCATCGAGACCAGCCTCACCAACGTGTGTCTCTTCAGTGGTTAAACATAAAATATCATTCGTTTGGGTAAATCTAACAGGTTATATTTGGTCAGTATTCAATTTATCTATATGTTCAAATGAGAATAAAAAAAGACAAATTTATATAATTTTCCGTTTCATTGTAATGGCTGTATACACACATTTCCCTGAACTAAGCACATTTCTGCTGCTATTATTATTAAATGAAAATGAAAGGAGGCAGTGGTATTTGATATCCTATTTCATTTTATTGTAAATGTACAGATAGGAAAATAGCAGTAGCCAAGACGAGCTGACTGAAGTTATCAAAGGGTTAGTTCACCCAAAAATCTAAATGATGTCATTAATAACTCACCCTCATGTCGTTCCAAACCCGTGAGACCTCCGTTCATCTTCTGAACACAGTTTAAGATATTTTAGATTTAGTCCGAGAGCTCTCTGTCCCTCCATTGAAGCTGTGTGTACGGTCTACTGTCCATGTCCAGAAAGGTGAGAAAAACATCATCAAAGTAGTCCATGTGACATCAGAGGGTCAGTTAGAATATTTTGAAGCATCGAAAATACATTTTGGTCCAAAAATAGCAAAAACGACGACTTTATTCA
>NC_068393.1:25320373-25392873 GCF_023724105.1 Carassius gibelio
TGAAAAGCACTTGCATTAATACATTTGATGAATTCATTCAGGTGTTTTACCCCTGTACTGAACATCACTTTCTTCCTCGTTCTTTTTTTCTAGTTGTCTGGAGATGAACTTGATGTTTTGCATTGGTTTCTGTAGACAAATGTATTTTTTTTCCCTTTCAGTGATGCTTGCTTCAGCCCAGCTTTGGGTTTAATATTAACCCAACTGCAGAGGTAGAAAGAGTACCATTACATTAATGAAATTTAATTTTTTAATGAAAGTTAAAGCGCCAGTCTAAACATCTACTCAATTAAAAAGTAAAATTGTTTTAAAAAGTTACTTGGTTACATTTTAACAGCGCAAGAGAGGCAAAAAATTACACAAAGTTGGGTTGAAACATGCCAGCATTTTTAGAGTGTGCTTCTGAGTGTCGTATTCAACAACAGTAAAATATAGCCTTGCCTTGATTTGCATAATTATGTTCTTAAATCAATATCCATTCAACCAGTCCATGAACTTTGATCCCTGCGTATAAGAATCACTCAGAGATACTGTGATGATGATGATGGTGTGTGTGTGTGTGTGTGTGATAAAGGCTCTCATCTCATGCAGATGAGTAATTCCCTGTTACTCTTTCTTTCAGAGAGGTGATGAGGGACACACTTCAGCGGCTGCACTGCGCTAAACTCAGACGCAAGTTCTCCATCATCACAGACACAAAAAGGTGCGAGAACCGCGATCACGCAGCGCTCCCTGTGTGCTCTTTTCCTGAAGCTCCAGGAATGCATACATGATAGTTTGTTACTGATTCCAAATTACATAACAGAAATTGTAGTCAGTAAAGTAATCCATTACATTAGGTAATATAATCAGATTACTTTTGGATTACTTTTGACCTGTCTTGTTTTTCGCATTGATTTAAAAATGATTATCTTGTAACAAAACAATCAATTCCATTCATTGTAATTATCAACATGAAGTGCTTTAAAGGGATAGTTCACCCCAAAATTGTATCATTAATTATGCACCCTCATGTCCAAACCTGCTCAACATTCGGAACTCTAATTTTTGCACCTCGTTAATGCATCGTCATACTGTCTTGAAGAGAAGGAATCTGTGAATAAAGCTGTTATTTTTGTTTTCTTTGTGCACAAAAAGTATTCTCGTAGCTTTATAAACTCAAGGTTGAACCACTGATGACACATGGGCTATTTTAATGATGTCCTTACTGCCCTTCCGGGCCTTGGACGTGGAAGATCCTTGCTGTCTGTGGAGGGTCAGAGAGCTCTCGGAGTTCATCAGAAATATCATAATTTGTGTTTCGAAGATGAACGAAGGTATAACAGGTTTGGAACGACACGAGAGTGAGTAATTATTGACAGAATTTTCATTTTTGAGTGAACTGTCGCTTTAAAGATTACATTAAGTCAAGATTTCCCAAACTGGGGTTTGTGAAGGAACTACAGGGAGTCTATGAGTTTAATGAAAATGTAAAAAAAATAATATTTAAAGTCACTTTAAAATTAGGGTTAGGGTTAGGTTAAATAGATTTTATCGATTAACTCGATTGTGTAGTTTACATCGACTCTGTTTTCTTTTTAACATCTGCCGACGCTTCACTCAGACTCCTGTGGTTCTGAATGGGCTCAATCCTCCCCGTACAGACATGATGCTGAGTAAGAGAGATGTTTAGCCCTAGGAAATGAACAAAACCGTGGCAGCACAAGCACACCCGTGAAAAAGCAACCTACAGCAGTGTTACTCGTTGTGCGACTCGCCAAGCTTTACTTTTGTGGCTCGCATGGCAGTAAATAATACGATGATATGATCAAGCAGTCAATACAGATTTTTCATAAATGCATTTAAAACAAGCAGGGCTAGAACATGTTGTACTTGGTGAAATCACGCTCGTCCAGTGTTGGCACGGTTAGACAGTGTCTGCTCTATGTACAAATAATATACAGTACAGACCAAAAGTTTAGACACACCTTCTCATTCAAAGAGTTTTCTTTATTTTCATGACTATGAAAATTGTAGAGTCACACTGAAGGCATCAAGGGCTATTTGAGCAAGAAGGAAAGTGATGATGACCTGGCCTCCACAGTCACTGGACCTGAACCCAATCCAGATGGTTTAGTGGTGAGCTGGACCGCAGACAGAAGGCAAAAGGGCCAACAAGTGCTAAGCATCTCTCGGGGAACTCCTTCAAGACTGTTGAAGACCATTTCAGGTGACTACCTCTTGAAGCTCATCAAGAGAATGCCAAGAGTGTGCAAAGCAGTAATCAAAGCAAAAGAAGAACCTACAATATGACATATTTTCAGTTGTTTCACACTTGTTTTTATTATGTATATAATTCCACATGTGTTCATTCATAGTTTTGATGCCTTCAGTGTGAATCTACAATTGTCATAGTCATGAAAATAAAGAAAACTCTTTGAATGAGAAGGTGTGTCCAAACTTTTGGTCGGTACTGTATATATATATATATATACACATATAAAACTTAACCTAAACCAGCGGCCTTACAAGATGGGAATATAGACTAGAAAAGTTGGCGGAGTTGCCAGTTTGGCTGGTTAGATGCATGATTGGTGGTATATATAAATATATATATGGTATATATAAAAAAACTAATAAAAAATTAAATTCTTTCCAGCATTAAGATAATCCACTTATATATATATGTATATAAATCATCTTGTCCCAGTTACAGATTTGACTGGTAAATGATAAAGAATGATATCCCCTTTTGTATTGCATTTCATTTCAGGGATGACAGATTGATAAAAAGACTTGCTTTTTATGACTAGATGTAACTTTGCGGTAAAAGTGTCTCTCTGATTGTCTGCGCTATCAGTAAAGGCTCCCATGAAAAAAGATGTCTGACAGTCATATAAACATTTACAAACTGTATCCAGTATGATAAGAATATTACGTTACATGCTATGTTATGTAATATATTCACTCTTTACAATGGCAGGGCCTGCCATCTTGTCTTTTTGGCTTCTTGTTTCTGATTAAACTTTTAATATCAAATCCTAAAATGTAAAATCAAAACGATAATCACAAATCACGTTAAAACTAGTTTGGAACATTTTCTTTTTCATCTGAATTTTGTACGATTTTTAAATTGTAAATCAGATTTTGTTTAGGCCATATCACCCAGTCCTAATTAAAATAAATAACTGTAAAATCAATCAACGTAAAATACCTACTAAAAAAACTAAATATTTTATTTGTGTAACCGTAACTAACGTCAGAAAATCGTGAACATGCAAATGTGATACTTGCATGTTAAAATCTCAGGGGTTCTTCATATTATGTGAAAGAGAATCAGATGACAAAGTTTGTGAATTTGTGCCTTTTAATGTATTTGAAAGACAAAAGCCTTTCAAAGACAGAAATGTTGAAACCCTTTCTTAAACCTGTAATGATTTTTGTGAATGCATGGTCAAATGCTGTGTTCCCACCTCACTAATGAGATGGTTTGTATGTGAAGTTTTAATAATTTAGTTTTTGTTGTTTTATTAGTTTTGTTGTTTTTAAATGTCAATTTAGTTATTACATTTTATTTCAGTTTTAATTATTTTAGAACATCAAGATGAACTTTTTTTTTGTGAACTATATAACCCTTGTGTACAAAAAATAATCAGAATCTACAATATATGTATCTTTCAATATTGAAAGCAAGCAAGATAAGGGCTAATGATGGATTATATATATATATATATGTTGTCCATCATGCGCTGGAAGGTGGCAGGAGCCTCGTGCAGCCCGAAAGGAAGTGTCCGGTATGGTCAGTGTCCACTGGGGGTGCTAAAAGCCTTTCTGGGTTTGGCAGTGTCGGAGAGGGGTTACCTGCCAGGACCCTTTTGGGAGGTTGAGGGTAAATACGTAAAATCCATCCCAAGGTAGTCAGAATTAACATAAGTGAAGTTTCGGTACACAAAATGGCTACATTTGCTGAAATTACAGTAACTGATCTGATGAGTTCATTCAGAGAAGCATTCGACTGATTCAAACCACCAACATGAGCAAAAAATGAAAAAAAAGGAACGTGTTCATGTGAGTTGTTTGTGAATCTTTGCATTCAGACTGCAAAACTGCATTCAATTTCTTTTCTTTTTTTTATGCTGTGGCGCTGGAGATTAATCAAAGCAAGTGCTGTCATAAATGCAAAAAATCTAAACAAAATAGTGTTTAATTATTTAATTTCTGAGATAATGAGTGAATCAGAGAAAACACACATGCTTTTGTGCTCCGCTGCTGTTGGGAAACATTCCGTTTCCATGGCAACTTTGGAACAACAACAAGACACATCACTGAGTGATGACATCACAGAAAGGCAGAATAGTTGATTGATACTGAATGAAGCGCTGCGAATACAGACTGTAGCAACTCTTGTACAAACACATATTCAATCTGTACAGACAGAGTGCATCAGACACAGTTTAAACTCACATTGTCAGATACAGATTATTGATCTGTCAGTCTCCGAACACCACACAATGTCCACAGAGCTCAGAGAGGTGCTTCTGGAGGTTTACCTCAACGGTGCCTTCTACTGCAGGGAAAGTTACTGGGCATCAGATGATAAAGATGTGCAGCTGGAGTTTGAGATCACCAATGCCATCTATGACCTTCTCGGCTGCAGCGCATCTCAAGAGATAGATGTGCAGCTGGAGTTTGAGACGGACGATCACGTCTCAGTCGGTCACTGCAGTCCAGGAGAGATGCACATGGAGCTGGAGACTGATGAGAATCAGAACATCTCAGTCTGTGAAGTGAAAGACTTGCAGCTGGAGATGAACAGGAACGTCAGCGTCTCAGAGCTGAAGAAGCCTGCGCTGGTGTCTGAAGATCTGAGAGACCCAGCAGGACCTTCAGTGGAAGACAGCGGTGTTCAGGAGAACAGCCCGACAGGTGAAGACATATATTTATATGTCTTAATCATGTTTATTTGTGTGGTTAGAGATGTTTCTGATAGTGTATTATTATGTTGGCTAGAGAAAGACGTAATACTGTTTTCCTATTAATCGTCCACTTCTTCTGACACCCTCATTTTCCAAGAGTAACACCTCCTTGGGCTCTCAAGCTACAACCACCAAATTTGGCAGGGACCTTCCGGCTGACCTGAGTTTTGTTGCTGTGTCTTTTCTAATTGATCTGACTTATGGAATTACTGTAGCCCTCTTCCAAATGCTGCTCGAGTTCCATTTAGGGGGTGAAAACTTTTGCCCATAATGACTTGTTTAGAGTTTATCCACCAAACATGACACAGTTCTTCAGACTGGTCTGACAGATCATAGTGTATTTTTTTTCTTGTAATGTATCTATCTATCTAGCTAGCTAGCTATCTGCTAAACAACTGTCAGAGGACTTTTAATGTTTTTTAAAGGTCTAATTGGTTTTTGATTTGGTTTTGTAGCAGTCAGATGAGGTCTAATGTTATTTGAAGTTTCTTTCTGAATATCTTTGGATTTTGCTTTTTTTGAAAAACTTCTTCTTACAGTTTTGTCTAATTTCTCATGTTTACTCTAGTTAAATATGTTTCTAATGCCACACTGTTTTTCTTCTATTTTCAGAAACTACCAAAGCGATGAAGATTTAAAAAAAAGTTCATGGCTTCTTCGTGACCCAGAGAGTAGAATATGCTACAGTGTGGAACATAACAAAAAATAAATACCTTCTTGCAGAACGACAGACTGAAAAATGTTGGGGTCTCAGCAACAAAGTCCTCCAACTGTGCTCCACCAAGAGGATTGTGTAAAATATTGTGCACTGCTCAAAGAAAGACATGTCACTAATGTCTGGCCTAAGGTCTTCATTGGAGAAGAGTAAATCTGCCACACAACAGAACTGTCATGTATTCTGCATGGTACACACCCTCTTTAGTGAAAGACTAGCCCCTAGGCTGTTGTGTTCTTGTGCAGAGAGACATTAACAGACTGAGATGTGTTGAGGGATATATGAATCACTAACACCCTGAACAATGCGGCGCCCACAAAGAACCTGAACTACTTCTTGGGAACGTCTTATGTTGAAGACATAGGAAGAACAGTCTATACAGGGTCCAGATTTTACAGAGGCTTGAACATCAATTATTACAGCAGACGCTGTTCTGACACCAGCATGTACTTAATGCCAGCTGCAGAAGTCATTGACAAGGCCCTGGATAAACGAGCGAGTAAGAGATGACATACACACACACACACACTCCATTTCTCATCTATTTTCAGTCTGGGAATCAGGTTTTAGACTATCTTGTTGTTTTTTTTCTCCTCAGTTAAGGTGCTGTTTCTGATAATCTGCCATAACATGATGGTGAAGGAGGTCATTGATCACTCTATGAAGTCGAAACACATCAGGTCCTCCAAAGACTTCCAGAAGAAGCTGATGCCCCTTAACGCCGACCTTGTGATCAAGTGAAAACTAAAGCTGCAGTAAATAAAAACAGGCAGAACGATGAAAAAATGGCAGCTAGTTGAGCGCAAATATGAAAAAAATGTGCAAGGATAAAAAAACTGAGCACACACAAAAAAAAATACAAAAGGGCACAATACTGTACTAATTTGAAGGAATTTTTTTACATTAAAAAAAACATCTTACAGTGTAGATGAATAAGTGCACAGATAGAAACAAAATAGAGCACAGATAAAACGTTTTTATTTTTACGAAAAAAAAAAAAAAAAAAAACAGTTTAAAATCCTTTGCAGGTAGTTTATAAAATAAAATAAAAACATAAAATTTTATGAAGCAGCGTTGTCATTGCTCCTGATTTCTGAATTATGTTTATTTTTGCAATGTGGAAGTTATTTTCTGTGAATGTGCAAGACTTACAGTTTATTCACCGCTACTGTAAATAATGAAATAAGTCTGAACTGTTTTATCTATATCTCTTTTCTCCAGATGTTAAAGTTTACCTTCTGTTAAGTGTTTTCTTGATTTGAACTGAGAGCTTATAGTACTTGATGCACACGTCTAAGCAAATATTTGCTAAACAGGTTTAATCATATTTGTTTAGTATCATGAATTGTGTCTATCACCATGTTTGACGTCATGCACATGTGAACATCTAGACTTCTTTATTATTCCGCATTATTGCACTTCTCTACTGGAAATCTTGACGTTTCAAGTTCAGCCCTGCGGTAGTCCAGTTAATGAATCTATTTCAGACCGTTACAGTAACTTGTCATATGAAGTATTGTTATGATATCATTATGACTGTTTTGTGGAGAGTCTTAATTGTTGTTGTATGGAAAAGAGCTGTGTGACAAGTACTCTGAATTTACTTTAACCAAAGTTAACCATTGTTTTATTACAAATAAAACCAAAAACACCCTAACACTAACTTTCATTTAACAATGGTACCTGTAGTTAAATAGTGGTTATACAAAGTGGTTATCGTTCCACTAAAAAAACATGGTTACTATTGTACTATTTAACTACACTGAACAAAATGATCAATGCAACACTTTTCATTTTTCATGAGCTAGACTCAAAGATCTAAGACTTTTAGATCTAAGACAATTAGAGTGTCCTTTTATTGTGTTCAGCCAAAGACACACCTGTGCAATAATCATGCTGTCTTATCAGCATCTTGATATGTCACACCTGTGAGGTGGATGGATTATCTCGGAAAAGTAGAAGTGCTCACGAACACAGATTTAGACAGATTTGTGAACAATATTTGAGAGAAATATGCCTTTTGTGTACATAGAAAAAGTCTTAGAGCTTTGAGTCCAGCTCATTAAAAATGGGGGCAAAACAAAAGTGTTTATAATTTTGTTCAGTGTATAATAAAACCATGGTTACTATTGTATTATTTTACTATAATAAAACCATGGTTAATTTTCATAAGGTAATTTACTCATGAACATCATGCCTTTACAAACCTGTTTGAGGAAGAATAAATGGTGACAGAATCTCTTTTTTTTCTTTTTTCCCCTCACACTCTAGTCTGAACATGAAGACTTTCACTCAGGAACTCGGTGATTTCTTAAACTGCCCGTACAAACCCAACATGACCGAGCAGGAGCTAAACAGGTGCCTTCAGTTGTTCAGTTGTTGGTTAACAGGTTTTTAATTAGACGTGCCTCTTCTGTGAGCCTGGTGAGTTTCTCTTTATTTAGTTTGGCTCATTCTGCTTTAGTTCAGCAATCTGCTTCACCTTGCTGCTGCTTTCCCTCCAAAGTGATGTCACTTCCTGGAGGAAGATGGGTTACCATACTTGGCGAATGTCACGACTCTCACTTTCTTTATTAACTAAATCAGTTCAGGTCTTATCACCACTCGTGCACGTCATTGTGGTTCTGAGTATCTCAGAGTTCAAAAGAAATAATCTTATCATGTTTAATGGCATTATTAGAGAGCTGAATGCTTTGTGGGAAATGAGTCCTCATAAACATTTCATAAGAAACTGTATCTTTCTGTGTGTCTATGGCAGATTGAGTCTGCAGTTTCTCTGTAACGCCACAGGATCGTTATTCCACACTAAACGAAACACAGCCGTCAATCAGTCCATCCCATATGAGACCAGCGCAACACAAACATACACAATGAATGCAGCCATCCACAGCATGCTACCTGAGGTGTGTGTGTGTGTGTGTGTGTGTGTGTGTGGACACAACTCTGTATAATGACATGGGTATGACACAGGTATTACAAGGAGAGGGTGACTTATGAGAACATAACCCATGTCCCCATTTTTCAAAACACTTATAAATCATACAGAATGAGTTTTTTTGAGAAAGTAAAAATACACAAAGTTTCCTGTGAGGGTTAGGGTTAGGTGTAGGGTTGGTGAAGGGCGAGAGAATATACAGTTTGTACAGAATAAAAACCATTACACCTATGGGATGAACACACTTTACACAAAAACAAACGTGTGTGTGTGTGTGTGTGTGTGCAGGATTTCCCCTGGAGCGGTCGTCGTCTGGGTCGGTGTGCTGTAGTTGGCAGTGGTGGGATCCTGAAGAACAGCAGCTGTGGACGTGAGATTGACAGCGCAGACTTCGTCATACGGTACACACATCCCAGCATGCCTTGCTCCACAATGGCGATTTCAATGGACACGAAAACACATCTACAGTTTAGAAGATCAAAGAGACTTTGAACTTTTTCTATTAAAACTGATGAATTTAACTGATGGGAGTCCATGTTTTTCATGAAACAGCTTTGAGACCCTGGTCTGAGTAATTGAAACTGTTCGTGGCTGTAGTGTGTTTTAGTTTCACACATGGGCCGTCTCTTATCTGCTGAGGTGATGAATGAGCCGTCTTCACCCGGCTGGCTATCTGCTGCTGCTGTGCTACCATTGGATAATAAAGTATAAGATAAAGCAGTCTTAAGTGAACACTTAACTAGATTGTCTGATAAAACCGATGAAGGAGATACAGACGCCGACAGATTGGCACCATAAAATCGTCACACAGTCTCCAGGAAGTTCTATTTTGTGCTTTCAATTTTCAGGTTTAACTCAGCGTTACTTGTCATTCTTTATAATAATTTATGGCCCCATTATTTCACATTAATTAATGCATTAACTAACAAGAAGCAATACATTTGTTGCAGTTTTGTTCAGTTTTATTCATGATAGCTAATAATAATTGTGATACAACTTTTGATTTGAATAACATATTAGTAAATGAACTGAAATTAACAAAATATTTAGACATATTGTTATTTTTAATTGATGTAGTTAAATAGAACCATATTTTGAAACTCTATCAGAATTTTATATATTAGATTATTTATTGAAAATGTGATCTTTATATAAACACCAGCTTCAGATTCTCTTTCTAAAGAACACATTGACATGATAAATGTCAAGCCATATATGTTTAATATCATGCAGATTTTACTTGTAAAAGATGGAGTGGCACCTGTTTTGTAGAAAGATCAAGTCCTAGTTTTCTCTCTCTGTTTCAGGTTTAATTTGGCGTTGATTAATGACAGTGATGTTGGGCTGAAGACGGATCTGATAACCGTCAACCCCACTCAGATTCGGAGAGAGTCAGTGTCCACACACACACACACACACACACACACATACAGTCAAAATTAGAGAACAATCTATAAACAATTGATTTCTTCTGAAATATTGTTTATCTTCATACTCTGCAGGAACATTAGCTGTGGTTATGCCACTGTAATACTAACATGTTTGAGAAAATATAAATAAATACAGTTCTTTTTTTCTCAGTGCAGTCGTGTTTATTAGAAACTGTGTCTGTAGATTCAACAACATGGAGCAGAATCCGGATCCGCTGGTGGAGCGGGTCAGTGTGTACGGAAACGCATCCCTCGCGATTCCTGCCTTTGCCTACGCATTCTGCACTGGACTGTCCATCAGAACTCTCAAAGTCCTGCATCCAATCAGACCCCAGCAGCCGGTGGTGTTCTTCAGCCCCATTTACCTGCGGACACTGGACCGTTTATGGAAGGGGCGTGGCCTGAAGTCAGTCCGCCTCTCTTCTGGGTTTTTGCTAATTAACACAGCGCTGGAACTGTGTGAGGACGTGCACGTGTACGGATTCTGGCCATTCGACACTGATCTGCAGGACAATCCCATTCCGTACCATTATTACGACCAGTTGCGTCCGCACCCCTACATGCACAAAATGTCGGAGGAGTTTGTGCGGCTTCTGCAGCTCCACAGCCAGGGGGCGCTGACACTGCACCTGCAGCCCTGCTCCTCAGAGACACACTGACATCTGCACGGGCATATAACCTTATAAAGTGCCCTGTTTATATCTGCAACCATTGTAGATGTTATCAAGTGCACTCCATCCAGTGATGCACTGCGATATGTGTTATGAAATAAGCGGCTGCCAGGGCAAGAGTAAATTAAATGACTTTCTTTTTTTTTTCTTTTTTTTTTTGTATATGTGTGATATTTTATGTCAGTAGAAAAAGGTAACTATACAATATTATATATTTACTTAATCTATACATATCATCTTATTATTTCCATAGCTACCGGCCCTGGTGGTGGTTTTTGTTAAATGTGAGCCAAAATAATCACAATAAAATAAAAAAATACTTAAACTACTTCATTGCATTGAATTTTTTTAATACACGAGTTTCACAATTTCAAATCATCGTCAATCTCACGTCCACAACATCAAATCTTAGACAGTGTTCTAGGTTATTACATGCAGAGTTTTTAGGTATGATAATAGTAGAAATAGTGTAGTGTAGCGGCCCTAGTACTGAGCCTTGAGGTACTCCATACTGCACTTGTGATCGATATAATACCTAATGCTGAATGTAAGAATGAAAAGTGAACGTAAAGAGCTTGTGCAGTGAAAGTTGCATTCGTTAAGAAACTAGTGTTCATCAGCATAAACAACCAACAATATCCAATGATGCAAACTATTCGACTTTTTTTTTTTTATTGATGGTTTATAATGGAAAGTAGGTCTCCCATTTACCCGATTCATGTAATTTATAATTAATTATGATGGCAATAGCCTTTTTTTCTGTTTTATGCTTTCAACAATGAAACTGAAATTGAATGGGTGCATATTTTAAAGAGGTCATCGGATGCCCATTTTTCAGAAGTTGGTATGATTCTTTAGGGTCTTAATGAAAAGTCTTTAACACAGTTTGGTTACAATTTCTCAATGGTAGTCTAAAAAACACCTTTTTTACCCTGTCAAAAACAGCTATTTTCAGAGTAAGCTGTTTTGTAGCATTTTCCTTTAAATGTTTAGATGGCTCTAAGGTAAGATGCCAGTCCAGTCTGTGCTGAAACACAACTGTCAATCAAACTATCATGGGAGGGGCCTGTCTGTGTGATGTCACAAGGACAGGCATCTAAGATCAGCTTGATTTGAGAAAGGGGTAAACATTTTAGTAGATTTTTTTTTATATCATTATAGGATGGTTGTGTACAAACTGCCAACACACATTTGTTCAAAAAAACTTGTAAAAGTGCATGTAGCATCCGATTTAAAATCAAAATATTATTTGCAGTTCAGTTTGATTACGTTACAAAAATTCTTATTCTTGTTCTTTTACTGTACACTCTACATCTTAAAAACTTAAAGCTGCATTTTTAAAAACTGGATATTTGCAGTTATAAGATTTCAGAACAAAAAATAAATAAATAAAATGCTGTTTGAAAACACAAAACTCTGCCCTAAAAATATTGTTGTGTTAAATTTCAAATGTTTAACATGCAAGGTTAAAAAAAAAATCTAATTCAGAACTATGTTAAATGCAAAGTAATATTCAGTTTTGTTAAATGACACATTTCAATAATTCAAATGTACATAATACAAATTAGTTTTGTCATATTATAAGCTCCATAGGGGCATGTTACACATGTTCAAAGCTCAGCTAACATTATGAAATAAACAGTAATATTTAAAAGACAGAGAAGACAATGAGCATTCTGGTGACCTACTGGAAATTCTTACTGCATTTTTACTGACAATATTACACAACATAAATTTACGGTCTTTGACAAATAAACTGGTTTACAGAGTGAGTCAGCAGGTTTTGTGAGGTGAGTGTGTGTGTGTGTGTGTGTGTGTGTGTGTGAGTTTCATCTTTAACCCCTGAACATATCTCACACTCTCTCACACACAGTCCCTTTCATGTGGTACTCTGATGGCGTTGGCGTTTCTACAGTGGATCTTCAGGCTGTTGATGGCCCTGATCGTCTTTCAGGGTGTGTGTGTGATGTTTTATTTTACACCCAACACACACTCGTCCAGGTGAACATTTTAATATGTATATATATTTTTTTTTTTCTATAATTGCGAATTTAATTGAGACTCAGTGTTGCTGTTATAAAGTCTAAGATTCATACCCATGTCGTAGTTTCTAAGTCTTATTAAGTGAGCTGATGGTTCTCTTAATTGTTGAATAACTTACGTTTCTATTAACAGCCAACATTAAAAAAATACTGTAGTAATTCAGAGTAAATACTGTAGTGTTTTTGAACCACACTATAGTAAAGTACTTGATTAATTTGTTGTGGTAATTCTTTAGTTGCTGTGGTAATATATCAACTATAGTAATAAAAACTAATTACTGTACCAAGATTATATTTTATATTATACTACAATACACTATAGTTTACTGTAGTAAGAACTAAAGTATGCTACAGTTTTTATTACCGGTTCACTATAGTTAATACTACAGTATGATGTTGCGTTCATTAAAAAGTTTTGTAAATATTATAATATATACAGTATAATAAACTTACTAAAGTAAGGTTAAAAAAACACTTCGATATTTAGAATAAATTACTATAGTATTTTTTTAATGCATGAAGTTCTTTAATGTTTTTTTTCATGGAGTCTTATTTTAATATAGTTGTTTACATGTCATTTTTAGATAGAAATGTCGTTGTAATTTTATTCAGGATGTACAAGTTTTAGATGTAATAGTATGATTTGTTCAGGACATGAATGTCAGAGATCGTAAAGTTTTTCCTCCGTTTGTTTTGTCTTTGAACTTTGCTTTATTTCTACAATCCTTCAGTTTACTGCAGTGAGACCTCTTGCTTTAGGATATTTCTCTAAGGTGTGTTTTTGCCATTTAAAACAATAAAATAGTATAATATGCATTGAATTGGATGATTAACCTTTGTTAGTGAATAATTGCGTAGGATACAACTATTTTCCTTCTCATCTGAACAGACACAAATTAAGCCCAATCCATCACCGAGAGCATTTACTCACTTCTGACAGTGCAGTCAAACAGGGCTGTCTTTGCCAAAAGTATCATAAGAAAGCATTTAAGCTTTTGGAAACAGCAGACCAGAACAATGCTTATCAGAGGACAGAAAATCATTATATGCTTGAGTTATTCACAATAAATAAACTGAAATTGTAGCCTATAGTTTTTGGAAATACATTTAGTTAAATAGCTCATACTGATCATCAGGGATGGACTGGGACTAAAAAACGGCACTGGACTTTGACTGTGCCCGGCCCAAAGCAAACGGCGCGCGTAAACTCAACAACAACAACAACAACAATAACTCCTGGCATGAGAGTCACAAGACTTTAATTGTGGCTCAAGATACTATACCATCCAAATTATAGCAATAGCACTGATGTTGACTAGATGTTGAGCTGGAGTGGGTGTCTTTCTCTGCTCTTGGTCACTGGCAGTCCCTTATGTAGATGAAACATGATTTATGGTAAAGTGACTTAGTTCAGCAATATATTTGTCGATTTGTAAACAAAAATTATACCTAATACGTTGAAATGAAAGCGTTTTGAATGTTAAAATGCATTTCAAATATAAAGTTAAGTTAATCATTACCCACTCTTAGATGTTTAATAATTGAATAAATTTCATAATTTAAAAGTTTGTATTTAGAAGTATCTTATCTTAAATGTGAAACAGGAGTAAAAGGTCTCTGACTGGATTAAAAAACTCTAAACAGAAGGCATGCAGTAGATCGAATGTGACAACAAAGTTGATTGTCAAAGTTGATTATGTTGATCATTTAGTTAATTCCATTAATTCAAAATTCAATCAAATTGAAATATGATAAATTGAAATATGATAAAGTGGCTCTGAAATTGTTGTTCTTTCTTTCAGAGATGGGATGACGGAGGCTCTTCGGCAGATGCAATGCGCAAAACTCAGACGCAAGTTTTCCATTATCAAACCGGCCAAAAGGTGCGTGAGAATCAAGATCAGAAGTGATGTTTCTGTTTCAGAGATAACATCATTAAATGTCTTTTTCTTCTTCTCAGTATTAAAATGGAGAGTTTCACACGGGAGCTATCAGATTTCATGAGCTGCCCGTACAAATCCAACACAACTGAGCGCGAGGTCAACAGGTTTGTGCGTCTTTTTTGATTTTGGCAGATGCTTTTGTCTAAACTGATGAAGTTTTGAGTGATGAAAGTTGACGCACAAGAACAACTGGATGCCTCACATTCCTGAGTCATTGTTATCTCAATGGAACAGTTGAGCTACTCTGTCATGTTTGACTTAAGAAATCCACTCATGCATCTTCACTTGATATTTTAAGATTGAGTTTGATATTGTAGACAGAAATACTCAGATATTCTCAAATGATGCAGATTCAGTGTTTTATGTCTGATTTTACATCAGATTTAGATTTGTGAAATCCTACTGACATAATCCTGATCCTGCACATTATTCCCTTCATCACTCTTAAAAATAAAGGTTTGTTTATTGGCATTGGTGGTTCCATGAACATCCTTTAACATCCATGGAATCTTTACATTTCACCGAAGGATTTTTAAAGACATTTTAAGAAAACAGTTCTTCTTCGGCATCAAACACACTTTTAAAACCTTGATTGTCGAGAGTGTAATTAGTGTAACAATTACGATTGGTACATGGGTTGCAACATAATTTCATAATGACTTTGAATATTTTCCAAAGACGTCATTATTGTTTAACGTATACTGTGTTTAATGAGACAAGACTTTTTTGTTAAAATCTCTGAATACTGAGATCAGTCATTTTAACAGAGGTAAAATGTAAAATGTATGTGTGTGTGTACATGACAGATTGAGCCTACAGATTTTCTGTAACGCCACAGGATCGTTATTCCTCACCAAACGAAACACAGCCGTCAATCAGTCCATCCCATATGAGACAAGCACAACAGATACATACACAATGAACGAAACCCTCCACAGCATGATGCCTGAGGTGTGTTATTAATACATATTTCTAACTCATTAACTCTTTGTAATCTCTGTTTTTGCGTGTTTATGTACATTGATTTTTTGAGCAGATTTGTCCTCTGAATCTGACACAACCTGTCAGACCAGTAAGCCCTACAGTGTACATAGGCTGATGATACTCTTTTTCAGGGGATGTCAAAATCGTCTAAAATGTTCAGGATTTGGCTTTGGGTTCCTATTGTTTTCATAGTAATGACTGAAACGTTGCATGTGTTAGTGTTGCATGTTATAGAGCGATTGTGGCGTGCAAGAAGGCGTGCTCTATAGAGAAAGGTCAAAGCAATGCAAAATGTGTAGGTATGATGTACGAGGACTCACACCCCAAACATTCTAATGGTACTTATTAAAAACATGTGGGGTTTTTTTAAATAAACTGCTTCAAAATGTGTGTTTTCAGTATAGGTGTGTATAATAAGTTACACAGTATGCTGTGTAACATACTGTAAACATTGTGTCAACTTATTTCGCAAATAAGACGTCGTTGGAGATTCTTAATCCTCCTTTTCCGTTCTTTCATTCGCTTTACATACACGTCGACATTCCATGTCATTATTGTGAAACCCACGAGATTCAACAAAAACACAGCTCTGATTACAGCGTCCTCCATCCTCCTGTTGTTAATGTTATTTTTATTTGTTAACATTGTTGAACGCGGCGCACAAATGACTTTGCAGTCGACCGACTTACATCACGTCTTAGTACACACTGTCGGTGCAAATGCAACCCTACCAGGAAATAGTTTGCGCAAACTTGTACCAGTACTTTAGTAGGCCTACTGTACATTTAGTTCTGGAACTAAAGTCGTGCGAAAAGGCCCTAAAAATAACACACACCTATCAATCAATCAATCACCTTTTTTATATAGTGCTTTAAACAAAATACATTGCGTCAAAGCACTGAACAACATTCATTTGGAAAACAGTGTGTCAATAATGCAAAATGACAGTTAAAGGCAGTTCATTATTGAATTCAGTTATGTCATCTCTGTTCAGTTAAATAGTGTCTGTGCATTTATTTGCAATCAAGTCAATGATATCGCTGTAGATGAAGTGACCCCAACTAAGCAAGCCAGAGGTGACAGCGGCAAGGAACCGAAACTCCATCAGTGACAGAATGGAGAAAAAAACCTTGGGAGAAACCAGGCTCAGTTGGGGGTCAGTTCTCCTCTGACCAGACGAAACCAGTAGTTCAATTCCAGGCTGCAGCAAAGTCAGATTGTGCAGAAGAATCATCTGTTTCCTGTGGTCTTGTCCTGGTGCTCCTCTGAGACAAGGTCTTTACAGGGGATCTGTATCTGGGCTCTAGTTGTCCTGGTCTCCGCTGTCTTTCAGGGATGTAGAGGTCCTTTCTAGGTGCTGATCAACCATCTGGTCTGGATACGTACTGGATCCGGGTGACTGCAGTGACCCTCTGATCTGGATACAGACTGGATCTGGTGGCTACGGTGACCTCGGAACAAGAGAGAAACAGACTAATATTAGCGTAGATGCCATTCTTCTAATGATGTAGCAAGTACATCGGGTGTTATGGGAAGTGTTTCCGGTTCCGGTTTACCTAATTAATGCAGCCTAAAAATCCTTTAATGGATTTGGATATTTAAAGCATATTAGTATGTTATGTGTATGCCAGGTTAAAGAGATAGGTCTTTAATCTAGATTTAAACTGCAAGAGTGTGTCTGCCTCCCGAACAATGTTAGGTAGGTTATTCCAGAGTTTAGAAGCCAGATAGGAAAAGGATCTGCCGCCCGCAGTTGATTTTGATATTCTAGGTATTATCAAATTGCCTGAGTTTTGAGAACGTAGCGGACGTAGAGGAGTATAATGTAAAAGGAGCTCATTCAAATACTGAGGTGCTAAACCATTCAGGGCTTTATAAGTAATAAGCAATATTTTAAAATCTATACAATGTTTGATAGGGAGCCAGTGCAGTGTGGACAGGACCGGGCTAATATGGTCATACTTCCTGGTTCTAGTAAGAACTCTTGCTGCTGCATTTTGGACTAGCTGTAGTTTGTTTACTAAGCGTGCAGAACAACCACCCAATAAAGCATTACAATAATCTAACCTTGAAGTCATAAATGCATGGATTAACATTTCTGCATTTGACATTGAGAGCATAGGCCGTAATTTAGATATATTTTTGAGATGGAAAAATACAGTTTTACAAATGCTAGAAACGTGGCTTTCTAAGGAAAGATTGCGATCAAATAGCACACCTAGGTTCCTAACTGATGATGAAGAATTGACAGAGCAACCATCAAGTCTTAGACAGTGTTCTAGGTTATTACAAGCAGAGTTTTTAGGTCCAATAATTAAAACCTCTGTTTTTTCTGAATTTAGCAGTAAGAAATTACTCCTCATGCAATTTTTTATATCGACTATGCATTTCATTAGTTTTTCAAATAGGTGTGTTTCACCGGGCCACGAAGAAATATAGAGCTGAGTATCATCAGCATAACAGTGAAAGCTAACACCATGTTTCCTGATGATATCTCCCAAGGGTAACATATAAAGCGTGAAGAGTAGCGGCCCTAGTACTGAGCCTTGAGGTACTCCATACTGATCACAACTGAAATGCATTTCAAATATAAAGTGGATATCATTACCCATTTTACTCTTAGATATTTAATAATTGAATACAATTCATAATTTAAAAGTTTGTATTTAGAAGTATCGTATCGGTATCAGTATCGGTATTGATGATACTGGCTTTTTAAACTATCGGTATCATATAAAAAATAAGTGGTATCACTTATATCTAATATGCACTGCAGATAGAGTAAATGTGAAACAGGAGTAAAAGATCTCTGACTGGATTAAAAAAACTCTAAACAGAAGGCATGCAGTAGATCGAATGTGACAACAAAGTTGATTGTCAAAGTTGATTATGTTGATCATTTAGTTAATTCCATTAATTCAAAATCTCTGTTTTTGCGTGTTTATTTACATTGATTTCTTGAGCAGATTTGACCTCTGAATCTGACACAACCTGTCAGACCAGTAAAGCCCTACAGTGTACATAGGCTGATGATACTCTTTTTCAGGGGATGTCAAAATCGTCTAAAATGTTCAGGATTTGGCTTTGGGTTCCTATTGTTTTCATAGTAATGACTGAAACGTTGCATGTGTTAGTGTTGCATGTTATAGAGCGATTGTGGCGTGCAAGAAGGCGTGCTCTATAGAGAAAGGTCAAAGCAATGCAAAATGTGTAGGTATGATGTACGAGGACTCACACCCCAAACATTCTAATGGTACTTATTAAAAACATGTGGTTGTTTTTTAAATAAACTGCTTCAAAATGTGTGTTTTCAGTATAGGTGTGTATAATAAGTTACTCAGTATGCTGTGTAACATACTGTAAACATTGTGTCAACTTATTTAGCAAATAAGACGTCGTTGGAGATTCTTAATCCTCCTTTTCCATTCTTTCATTCGCTTTACATACACGTCGACATTCAATGTCATTATTGTGAAACCCACGAGATTCAACAAAAACACAGCTCTGATTACAGCGTCCTCCATCCTCCTGTTGTTAATGTTATTTTTATTTGTTAACATTGTAGAACGTTGTAGCACACCTAGGTTCCTAACTGATGACGAAGAATTGACAGAGCAACCATCAAGTCTTAGACAGTGTTCTAGGTTATTACAAGCAGAGTTTTTAGGTCCTATAATTAACACCTCTGTTTTTTCTGAATTTAGCAGTAAGAAATTACTCCTCATTCAATTTTTTATATCGACTATGCATTCCATTAGTTTTTCAAATAGGTGTGTTTCACCGGGCCACGAAGAAATATAGAGCTGAGTATCATCAGCATAACAGTGAAAGCTAACACCATGTTTCCTGATGATATCTCCCAAGGGTAACATATAAAGCGTGAAGAGTAGCGGCCCTAGTACTGAGCCTTGAGGTACTCCATACTGATCACAACTGAAATGCATTTCAAATATAAAGTGGATATCATTACCCATTTTACTCTTAGATATTTAATAATTGAATACAATTCATAATTTAAAAGTTTGTATTTAGAAGTATCGTATCGGTATCAGTATCGGTATTGATGATACTGGCTTTTTAAACTATCGGTATCATATAAAAAATAAGTGGTATCACTTATATCTAATATGCACTGCAGATAGAGTAAATGTGAAACAGGAGTAAAAGATCTCTGACTGGATTAAAAAAACTCTAAACAGAAGGCATGCAGTAGATCGAATGTGACAACAAAGTTGATTGTCAAAGTTGATTATGTTGATCATTTAGTTAATTCCATTAATTCAAAATCTCTGTTTTTGCGTGTTTATTTACATTGATTTCTTGAGCAGATTTGACCTCTGAATCTGACACAACCTGTCAGACCAGTAAAGCCCTACAGTGTACATAGGCTGATGATACTCTTTTTCAGGGGATGTCAAAATCGTCTAAAATGTTCAGGATTTGGCTTTGGGTTCCTATTGTTTTCATAGTAATGACTGAAACGTTGCATGTGTTAGTGTTGCATGTTATAGAGCGATTGTGGCGTGCAAGAAGGCGTGCTCTATAGAGAAAGGTCAAAGCAATGCAAAATGTGTAGGTATGATGTACGAGGACTCACACCCCAAACATTCTAATGGTACTTATTAAAAACATGTGGTTGTTTTTTAAATAAACTGCTTCAAAATGTGTGTTTTCAGTATAGGTGTGTATAATAAGTTACTCAGTATGCTGTGTAACATACTGTAAACATTGTGTCAACTTATTTAGCAAATAAGACGTCGTTGGAGATTCTTAATCCTCCTTTTCCATTCTTTCATTCGCTTTACATACACGTCGACATTCAATGTCATTATTGTGAAACCCACGAGATTCAACAAAAACACAGCTCTGATTACAGCGTCCTCCATCCTCCTGTTGTTAACGTTATTTTTATTTGTTAACATTGTAGAACGTTGTAGCACACCTAGGTTCCTAACTGATGACGAAGAATTGACAGAGCAACCATCAAGTCTTAGACAGTGTTCTAGGTTATTACAAGCAGAGTTTTTAGGTCCTATAATTAACACCTCTGTTTTTTCTGAATTTAGCAGTAAGAAATTACTCCTCATTCAATTTTTTATATCGACTATGCATTCCATTAGTTTTTCAAATAGGTGTGTTTCACCGGGCCACGAAGAAATATAGAGCTGAGTATCATCAGCATAACAGTGAAAGCTAACACCATGTTTCCTGATGATATCTCCCAAGGGTAACATATAAAGCGTGAAGAGTAGCGGCCCTAGTACTGAGCCTTGAGGTACTCCATACTGCACTTGTGATCGATATGATTCATCTTCATTCACTGCTACAAACTGATGGCGGTCATATAAGTACGATTTAAACCATGCTAATGCACTTCCATTAATGCCAACAAAGTGTTCAAGTCTATGCAAAAGAATGCTGTGGTCAATTGTGTCAAACGCAGCACTAAGATCCAATAAAACTAATAGAGAGATACACCCACGATCAGATGATAAGAGCAGATCATTTGTAACTCTAAGGAGAGCAGTCTCAGTACTATGATACGGTCTAAATCCTGACTGGAAATCCTCACATATACCATGTTTGTCTAAGAAGGAATATAATTGTGAGGATACCACCTTTTCTAGTATCTTGGACAGAAAAGGGAGATTCGAGATTGGTCTATAATTAATTAGTTCTTTGGGGTCAAGTTGTGTTTTTTTTTTTTTATGAGAGGCTTAATAACAGCCAGTTTGAAGGTTTTGGGGACATACCCTAATGACAATGAGGAATTAATAATAGTCAAAAGAGGACCTATGATTTCTGGAAGCACCTCTTTTAGGAACTTAGATGGTATAGGGTCTATACTGAAAACACACATTACGAAGCAGTTATGTTTATTTTTAGAATTGTATATTTGTAATAATTCACTGGGTAAGAATGTTTGCGGTGCGAGAAGTTTTGGGGAAAGTTACTTTTAAAAATAATGCATTACAATTTTGTGTTACTCCGTTAAAAGTAACTAATTGTGTTACTTAGTTACTTTTTATGGAAAGCAATGTTACACGTTAATTTTGCGTTACTTTTTTCATCTGGTCTGGGCTTGCTTGGTTGTTTTAATATAAAAATATATGAAATATATAATGCGTTACTTTAAAAGTTACTTGAAAAAAGTAATATGATTATGTAACTCAAGTTACTTTGTGATGCATTATCAACAACACTGTGTGTGTGTATCTCTCTGTGTGTGTGTGTGTGTGTGTGTGTGTGTGTGTGTGTGTGTGCAGGACTTCCCCTGGAGTGGTCGTCGTCTGGGTCGGTGTGCTGTAGTTGGCAGTGGTGGGATCCTGAAGAACAGCAGCTGTGGACGTGAGATTGACAGCGCAGACTTCGTCATACGGTAAACACATCCCAGCATGCCTTGCCTACCTCGACACATCCACCTGTAATCACTCACCCTTCCTGTTAACATGAAGTTTTCTCTCTCTGTTTCAGGTTTAATTTGGCGATGATTAATGACAGTGATGTTGGGCTGAAGACGGATCTGATAACCATCAACCCCAGTCAGATTCAGAAAGAGTCAGTATCCAGATACAAAACATTTAAATAAGGATGTTTCAGATTCAGTTTGATAGGATATGGTATTTAAGTTCTTGATAAGATGGGTTCTTGTTTTTAATGATTGCTATTTCTAAAGAATTCTTTTTTATTTTGCTTAATTTGTTTATTGAACTTTTACAGTAAAAACAGGATAAAAATATAAGAGAGCAGTGAAAAATATTGCTCCCACTCCACCCCAACCTTAAAAAAAATTCATTTTTATTAAACATAGGTAAATGTAAAATACATACATTAAGTATAATGATGTGTGTCAAGCATGTATGTAATTTTATTTCCATAACAAGAGAAAGTGCCGGCAGTACTGGCTCTCTTGATGAGGAGAGGAGTAATGTGAGCTTTTTTCTGCTGCATTCTGGATCAGTTTCAGAGGCTTGACAGTACATGCAGGAAGAGCCAGGATAGCATTACAATAGTCCAGTCTGGAGAGAACAAGAGCTTGGGCAAGAAGTTAGGTGACTTGCTCTGACAGGAAGGGTCTAATCTTCCTAATGTTGTATAAGGCAAACCTGCAGGACCGGGTCGTTGTAGCAATGTGGTCAGTGAAGCTTAACTGATGATCCATCACAACTCCTAGGTTTCTGGCTGTCCTCGAAGGAGTAATGGCTGATGAACCCAGCTGTATAGAGAAGTTGTGATGAATCAATGGGTTAGCTGGAATCACCAGGAGTTCTGTCTTCGTAAGGTTAAGCTGAAGGTGATGGTCACTCATCCAGCTAGAGATGTCACTCAGACAGGCTGAAATACGAGCATCTACTGTCGGTCATCAGGCTGGAATGAGAAGTAGAGTTGGGTGTCATCAGCGTAGCAGTGATAAGAAAAGCCATGCTTCTGAATGACAGATCCTAATGACGTCATGTAGATGGAGAAGAGAAGTGGTCCAAGTACTGAGCCTTGAGGAACCCCAGTAGCAAGGTGGTGTGACTTAGAAACATCACCCCTCCAAGACACACTGAAGGATCTGTCAGAGAGGTAGGACTTAACCCACAGGAGAGCAGTTCCAGATATGCCCATCTTTCTGAGGGTGGACGGGAGAATCTGGTGATTAACAGTGTCAGAAGCAGCAGACAGGTCCAGTAAGATGAGTACCGAGGATTTTGAAGCTGCTCTTGCTAGTCGCAGGGCTTCAGTAACCGAGAGCAGAGCAGTCTCAGTTGAGTGGCCACTTTTGAAGCCAGATTAGTTGCTGTCCAGGAGGTTGTTCTGTACAAGGAACACAGAAAGCTGGTTGAACACAGCCCGCTCAAGTGTCTTTGCAATGAATGGGATACCAGTCTGTAGTTTTCTAGAAGTGCTGGATTTAGAGATGGTTTCTTAAGCCAGCTGTTTCTTCTGACAAGGGTTTCCAAAACAGCTAATTAAGTACTTTCACTGGCTTTGGCCACACCTCATTATTTAGCAGACCAAAACTGGGCAGTCCCATGATTTGGCAATCGCAAATGCAAAAAAAGAAAACAAGCGGCACTTTCAGCAAGTATTTACCAGGGTAAGACACACAATTTAAACCAAACTTTCCTAGCATTGATGATCACACAGTAGTCTAATGAGAAAACGAGGCAAACTGCTGTCCTTCTCTGTTGCTCAGTTGTTTCTTCTGTTGATAGAATAATAATTCTATCTACAGTTTTATGCAAAAACACATTCATTGGCCATTATTTGCATCACTGTGCCCTCCACTGTTATTGGCACTTCTTAATGTATTCTTTTTTGAGTACAGTCAACATGAAAATGGCAAGTAATTTCTAAAATGATTGTAACATTATAGACCTACTTTATTACCCTGAACAAATGAACACAGGTTGTGACATATATCCTTCATTTGTTTGATGTATGAGATTGGGAAACCCTCGACACACACCTTGGCAATAAAATCGCCATTGGATAGTAAATTCTTTAGTTTACTCACCAGACTGATATATTGTTTTACACATACACACACACACACACACACATATAGAAAAATAGAATTTTTATAATATTTAATTGCAAATTCGAATTTAGTTTTTCAGCCATTTTGACAGCCCTACAGTAAACCCTGGTAGGAAGATCAGACAGGTAGGTTAAAATGTCAGGACACCGCCACAAATAAACATAAAAGCCCCTTCACACCTAAAGCCTCAGGCTGAAAGAAATGTCTGTCTGTACATTCATGTCTGTGCAATAGAACACAAAAAAAGAAAGTTAGTTTGTCTTGTGTAATTTTTCCTTTCCAGTACTTTCCAGGACTTGAATCCGTACTAAAGTGACGTAGTTCACCTATATATTTGTAGATTTGAATCGTGTAAACAAAAAACATATTTGAACCATGTGTAAACAAAAATATAACCTAAGAAGTTACAATTAAGGCATATTGAATGTTAAAATACACTTTTAACAAAGTGGTTATGATTACTCATTTCACTTTTAGCATTTAATCATTTAAAAAAATTCATAATTGAAAAGTTTAGTTCAGAAGTTTTGTATTGGCTCAAAAAACAATCATAGCTTTTACACATGAGTCATATGGACTTATAAAAGCCCTTGAAAATTATAGGCTTTTTTGAATGGCATTACATGGAAAGAACTGATTTTCACCTTTAGTGTTCAACGGAAAGCAAGCAGGTAAAACAGGTTTGGAACAGAATGTGAATATACATGACAGCATTCCTATCCTCTACACAGATGACACGAATTTTGCATTTCGGCATTAAGAAAGACAACACGTTCTATGCAAATTAAACATTCATCAAATTATTCCAGTAACATTTATTTTAACATAGTTTAATTTATCAGTAAAATATAGACTATTAATTAAATTATCAAATGGTTAGTAATATGTTCACACGATATGTTGTGATGGTTAGATGAACCGGGTATACTTCGCTAATCATCCACCCTCCTTATCTCGTTGTGCTACTTGTGCCGCTTCTTGACATGGGTTTAACTACTTAGAAAAATTATATAATACACTTTTATATTAATGGTAAGGTACTTTACAACCAGAATTGATTGGCAAGCGGCTGCAGTTACTTCTGTTTAATGCGGTATTGATTGC
The DNA here is from genome assembly GCF_023724105.1 of Carassius gibelio. Lineage (NCBI taxonomy): Eukaryota > Metazoa > Chordata > Actinopteri > Cypriniformes > Cyprinidae > Carassius > Carassius gibelio. Next base: position 25,345,680 of record NC_068393.1, read on the forward strand.
CATTAATTGCCAATTGTTTCAATAAAAAGCAACCTATCTACAATGAACAGAGAGAGAGAGTTAGATACAGAATATTCTGGGGAAGCAACGTAAAAAAAAGGGCACCAAACTTCTCGTCAGAGGAACTTGAAGTTTTGCTGGACCTTGCTACCAGGTCACACCCCTATGGTCCACTATAACCTGCACATTTATGGCCGCGTATCCCTTTCGCGATATGTACGCCTGATCAATCACTGATGGATTGGAGATAGGGATAAGTGTGCCATCCACCAGGCCCAAGACTCTGGGGATGCCAGCAATGACATGACAGCCCTTCTGCACCCCCTGGACTCCTGACGTGTGTCCGGCAGCCGGATGTAATTGCCGGCATGGCGCAGAAGGGCGTTGCAAAAAACCTTAGCGCTGCAAGCAGCGGGACTTCAGGTCTGAGAAGGTCCAGCAGCTGCATAATGAGTTGTCTTGGGAGGTGAATTTTGTTTCTATATAGCCACATCAGGCAAAATGTCAAAAGGGCTTAAGTTTTTGCCAAAAAAATTAATAATAATTGCTCCGTGGCCAGTGCCGTCTTTGATTCAATATAAGGACACGCTGGATCGCTGCCATAGTTGGTCGCTTACTGGACACCACAATGAGTCTTAAAATGTCCATAATATAAAATAATTGTTGAGCCACGACATTGTTGTCATACCATAGTTTGATGTGTACTGCGCTGCGCTGATTTCTAAAGACTGCTGCACAGGAGTCGACTAGCGTCTTTAGCTCAAACGCTAAGAGAGAGCTTACGAATGGTCTAGATCAACCTTACGAAAGTGTGACTTACAGAAGATGTACTTAGCGAACGTGTTGGGAATCATGCCATTTAAGAGAGAGGTTAAGGAATAGGTTAAGAACTATTTAGCGATAAGAAAGTTTTGGGGAACCGGGCCATGTTTGATATCTAAATGTTTGACTTCCTTTTTTTAACCACATTGGAACTGAAACTGGGAATGATATGATTCTAAATCGATAAGCAGTATTGGAATCGCTAATATTCAAATGATACCCAACCCTATAGTCTACTGAAATTAGTTTGGACATCTTAGAAACATTACAATGCTTATGATTAAGTTCAATAAGTAAATCAATTCACCAGCTAATTACTCTTTTAGCAGCGAAGCACAGAAATATACAGAATATGAAATCAAACACAAAATTTAAAAAAAGGTTGTGCGCTTGTTTCACTGGCACGTAAGGTCTGTACACTGCGGTGATGATTGGGATCACCTGTCAGGTTGTAAAACAAAAGCACTGCTTTAACTGAGAGCATTGGGGAAGAATTCAGCACCGGTCTATCTGGTGCCGCCTTTGACCTTCAAATATGTTTTCGTTTTCTTGATTATAGTTTTAGTCTTATGCAAATTCCATATGTCAATTATTTGACTTTTTTATGATGGGAAGGCATGACCTGACCTGTTCTGCAGGTTTTGTGTGACACATTGGTTACATTGAAAAAGTACAAACTTTTATTATCTGTTTGTGGACTGTTGACACATTGAAAAAAAACATGTAGGATTTCCCATGAAACAATTTTCACTCAGAAATACCTTTTCAAAAGTCTTAAAATATATTTTCTTGTGAAACTCCAATACTCTTTGGAGAAGAAACCTTGGGAGAAACCAGGCTCAGTTGGGGTCAGTTCTCCTCTGACCAGACGAAACCAGTAGTTCAATTCCAGACTGCAGCAAAGTCAGATTGTGCAGAAGAATCATCTGTTTCCTGTGGTCTTGTCCTGGTGCTCCTCTGATGTGGAAAATAATGTTTTTTGAAACTTAAACCGCATTAACACATTTCATCACACCAAATAATGTTTTTTGTTAGCAACAAAATATTACACCTTTAAACATTTTTAATGTGCATGATTATCTTGTGCAAGGTCAGTAGATATTTGGAGGGTTTATTATAAACACTGTGTGTGTGTGTGTGTGTGTGTGTGTGTGTCTGTAGATACAAAAACCTGGAGGAGAATACAGATCCTCTGGTGGAGCGGGTCAGTGTGTACGGAAACACCTTCTTCATTATGCCTGCCTTTGCCTACAAATTCTGCACTGAACTGTCAATCAGAGCTCTTAATGTCCTTCATGCAATCAGACCACAGAAGCCAATGGCGTTCTTCAGCCCTTATTACCTGCAGACACTGGACGGTTTCTGGAAGAGGCGGGGCCTGAATCCACGCCGCCTTTCCACTGGGTTTATGTTAATCAGCACGGCGCTGGAACTATGTGAAGACGTGCACGTGTACGGATTCTGGCCATTTTACACCGACCTGCAGGACAATCCCGTTCCGTACCACTATTACAACCTGAACAGACCTAGCAAGCGCATGCACAAAATGCCGGAGGAGTTTGTGCGGCTTCTGAAGCTCCACAGCCAGGGGGCGCTGACACTGCACCTGCAGCCCTGCTCCTCAGACACACACTAGCCACTTTTCCACTGGTGGGTCAGTGCGAGCCAGGGCTTAAAACGGGCCGGGCAGGGCTAATAGTCTCGGGTCAGTAGCAGAGAGGCCAAAATAGCGCTGCGTTTCCACAGTCAGGCCTGAAGCTCCGCTGCGCGTCACTAACAGCGTCCCTTTACACACCACTCATGAACAACGTCATGCAACCCCATCATTTCACCAACAAAGAGAAGTTATCAGAAAACGAATAGGAAATAAATCACTGGAACATACGCGATCACGAAACGAACACGATAACAGCTGTCTTTTGTTTGCATGCTTTTTTAAATATTTCAGTTCAAAAGCATCAATATTATACCATAAGTGATACATTGAGCGTAATGAATTAATTCATCAGGCTTGAAAATTTGACATAGAAATAAATGTATTTCTACTTTATTTATTTATTTATTTTTAATGCTGAAGCATTATGAAAATAGCCTGCTTATTCAGTCGAGTCTGTTTCTGTTTATTTGTAGTCAAAGTAGTCTATATATACGTCACATTTAAATGAATGATAATTTCTCTGTTTTCATAAAAGCTCCCGAACAAAAGCTAAACTCTTGAGACGAGACTTATGACAGATAAACGGTTACTAAATGAATATACGACATGTACCATGTTTACTGTGGTAACGTTAATGCCTAGCGTGCATAGTCTTTTGCATCGCTTATAAATATTTATGCCTATTATGGTGATTATAATCCAAATCGGATCGGATCGCGTTATTTCAAACACTCGCTGCTGACTGAAAGTGAGTTTTGAGCTCAACTTATTTGAAAAAGTTTTTAATGCTGGTGTTATTGCTGTTATCTTTCTGTAATGATCTGCAGCGCTGAGCTCTCCAGACGCGGAGAAGCTCCGCCTTTGTTCGTAACCCCTCCTCTAGCCCCAGCTGGCCCGCTTTAACCCAAGGTTTTTGTCGGGCTGAAAAAACCCTGTCCGTTGGCCCCGAGGAAGCCCCGGCGAGGCACAATCAAGCCCCGGAAGTGACAGTGGGAACGCGACTAGCCCTGGCACGCACTAGCACGCCCGCTTTAAGCCCAACAGTGGAAACATGGCTACTGACATCTGCATGCATAGTAAAATATAAAGTATAAGGAATCAATTATTTAGATGATTCATGTCTTCATTATAAAACTGTTACAATAAAGTATTTTCTTCTACTAAACACAAAAAAAATCATCACCTGAGCTGTTTGTTAGTGTTTTTAGGTGAAGCAAGCGGAAGTATTTCTCGGAATTGTGTAATACAGTGTTTTTTCAGGGTGTATTTGGTGGACTTTAGAGCCACAAGGAAATTAATTATTAGTTTACTGTAATCGATCCGGTTGCTGTGAGAAACCTGCTGCCTTGCTGTTCATTGCAATTAAATTTAATTAGACTTTAAGCTGATTGCAATGAAAAGCAAGGCAGTAGGTTTCTCACAGCAACCAAATCAAATATACAGTGAGTATAGAATAGAATCACCATCCTTTAAAATAATCATCAGTTTAATTGCCATCAGAACTGCGCATGGTTGGCCAGCCATGGACGAAATTAAGGTAAGAGTAACTCTCTTCATGAAGGGGGGGGGGGGGTGTATGTAGATATCTATGAAATACCTGGAACTTCCTGGATGAAAAATTCAACAATTGTTGAGATAAACTGAGTTTTAAAGTCTGAACTTTAACTGATACGGAACTTAATAGGTAGCCAGTGCAGAGACCGTAAAATTGGGGTAATATGATCATATTTTCTTGACCTGGTAAGGACTCTAGCTGCTGTATTTTGGACTACCTGTAGCTTGTTTATTGACGAAGCAGGACAACCACCTAGAAGTGCATTACAATAGTCCAGTCTAGAGGTCATGAATGCATGAACTAGCTTTTCTGCATCAGAAACAGATAACATGTTTCGTAGCTTGGCAATGTTTCTAAGATGGAAGAATGTGTAGAGGTTAAAAAGAGTAAAGATCAAAATGATCATACAAATGATGGAATCAATGTGATTCGATTGTAAAAAAGAGAAGGAAAAACAGGTTAAGATCAATATATGATTGAAGTGTACTTTTGGAGTGTCCACTAGGGGGAGATCTAAGGTTACAGGTTGTGGCTGATGTGACGTGTGCTGTGCGTCACAGCCAATACAGACTGACGCAGAGACAACAGCACGAGTTCGTGTCTTCATTAATTTCTATTTTCCCCGTTTATCAGGTATGAAATACATAACAACATATTTTCATCATGAGTTAAACTGATATAGTAGTCATGAGACTGGATATTTCTGTGAATATATGCGAAAGCATGGTGTTTGATGCAAACAAAGACTGTAATGTTACCTATGCTAATCGGCATGCTAAACATGCTAAACATGCTAATCATTAGGGTGGAGAAAACTAAATGAGATGTGTCACAGTGGTTTAAATGGAACAGAAGAGTATAGTTGTACAATGTCAACTGAAAGTTATGTGTAATGAAGTTAATGTTTTTTGTGTATTTCATAATGAGTTCAGTGTTTTATAATACACTGTTGAAATAGTGTTTCTTCAAGAATGGGACTCTGAATGGTTATCTCTCTCATGAAAAGTGGAAAAAGTTACTGAAGAACAAATTAACTGTATTGTCATCACGAGGAAATAACTCATTTTGCAGTTGCAAGAGGACACTGACGGAAGGGTGTTATGTTGTGAATGTTATAGAAGAAGTGATGTATTTGTATGATTGGCTTCAGACATATTTATATGATTTAATGTACAGATGTATTCATTTATTCAAAGTTCTGTTATTTATAAGTAATATCTGTTGATGAAAGAGACATCACAGCCAATACAGACTGACGCAAAGACAACAGCACGAGTTTGTGTCTTCATTTATTAATTTCTATTTCCCCCTTTATCAGGGTGTAACAAATGCAGTTTTTGTAACATGGGAAATATGATTTTCAAAAGACAAATTGCTGTCTAATATAACACCCAGATTTCTGACTGTAGAGGAAGTAACAGTACATCCGTCTAGTTGCAGATTGTAATCTACAAGATTCTGTGTACTGTTTTGGGTCCAATAATTAATATCTCTGTCTTATCCAAATTTAATTGGAGAAAATGATTGGTCATCCAATCTTTTACATTTTTAACACACTCTGTTAGCTTAGATAATTTAGAAATTTCATCTGGTCTCGTTGAGATATATACCTGAGTATCATCAGCATAACAGTGGAAGCTAATTCCGTATTTTCTAATAATATTACCAAGGGGCAACATGTATATTGAAAATAGAAGGGGACCTAGGACGGATCCTTGTGGCACTCCATATTTTACTGATGATAAATGAGATGATTCCCCATTTAAGTAAACAAAGTGGTAGCAATCAGTCAGGTAGGATCTATACCATCTTAGAGCCTGCCCTTGAATACCTGTATAGTTTTGTAATCGATCTATGAGTATCAGTTACAATAAAGTCTCAAATCCAAAGAGATATTCTTTATCAAAGTTAAGACTCTAAAAACACCTCATTTAATCACGCCTCCACATCTCTACATCACTATGTGGGAATATTTGCATAATGCCACCCAAATGTTGACGCAAAGAAAGAAGGCGTGGTTTCAGTAACACGGTTAGTGTTGAAGCAGTCATGTCAGGAGATGTGTGTGTGTATCGAGGAGAAAGCAAAAGCACTTTATTTGTTCTCCCGAATATAGAAGCATTTAGGAAGCTTTAACAGCAACACATTTTATGGACAACCGTTTTGTGAACCTAGGAGAAGAGGTCATTCTGACTTTACTACGATAATCTGCCGCTTATGAATCAGCTACTGTAAGTATGTTATTAGTTTAATATTTGCTATTGACTGTTCAAATATGGTGTGTGTGTGCGTGTGTGTATGTGTGTGTGTGTGTGTGTGTGTGAGAGAGAGAGGGGGTCACACAGTGGAGTCAGCTGTTTTAACCGTCCATGTCTTGTGTACTGTAAACACATACAAGCTTCATCACTGTCTGTCACACCACTCTGTTTCTCTTTTAGACTTGAACTGATGATAAAACTAAGGGGCATAGAGGACCTTGTATTTGAAAAATAATGTGTTTTTTGAACATTAAAGGATTTCAACATATATTATGTTACACCAAATACACCAAATAATTATTTTTTAAAAAGCATAATATATCCCCTTTAACATCCGAAGTATTTACATTCTGTTTCTATGCCAGCAAATTGTTTGTTTTTTGCAGAATTGGGGCAGGACTTGCTGTTTTAATTGTAATCTCAAAAGCCATTGGTTACTTCCCCTTTTCTGGAAGTCAGCTGTGATTGGATGTCTGTGAAAAGGCAGTGTATAATTCACACATTTATCAACGGATCAGATGCATGTAAGGTGTCATTTATTTTTATAAATATAACCTTGCTGTTTAAATGAAAAACATTGCATGTATTGTCAGTAGAATATCTCCTTAGCAGAAACATTATTAACATAAATTCTTCTGTTCACTAGTGATTGTAAGCAGCTTACTCTCTAGTGCACTTCTGGTTAGATGCTAACAGAATTTTGTTGTCCTTTACCTTACATGTGTAATGACAATAAAGTTTATGTTATCTAATGAAGTTAAAACACCACATAAACCATTTTTATAGATTGCAATGGCACGTTTCCATGGTTGTTAGCATGGTAAATATACCAAATGTTTTACATTAGAATTTTTTTTACAACTTCACATAAATAAATATAAATAAAATAAAACTAATAGTCAACTTGTTGCTATAACTCAAATGAGCTGTAATCGACCACTATATTACCACTATATGCTTGTCCATTAAATAACTGTGTTATAATAATTACAAGTGGTTTACTGTCAAGGTGTGCATTGTAACAAGAAAGAAATGAAAAACACAAATTATCTGTAAATAAATGTATTTTATTTATTTATTAATTTTTTTGGCATTTTCTATATTCAAGTACATGGCCTGAAAATACAAACCAAATTGGGATTTTCAATTAGGATTTACCATGCGCATTAGCTAGTGCACTTGACTCTTTTTGAATTAGATCATTATGAATAAAATCATTTGTTTAATGCAAAGCATCAGGCCTTTCCATCAAGCAAAAAGATCAATGCAATACTAGTTTAGTGACTCACGCTGGCTTCTGTATAATGCTATACATAAAACTGAATGATAACGATTTCATACAATAAAATGTAGGCTACACAAACCTGTATTTTACTGAAAAGAAATTCATAAATTCAATGGCGCTTGAACTTCTTTCACCTGAAGTGGACGCAAAATATATAACTCAACCATTATGTTTTACCAACCTGATCTCAGGGCTATTCGTACATATTTTACAAGGTGGCTAATTTGTATTAATTAATACGACCTCATTCGTACTCATACAATTTGTGCTAAATCATACGAATGAATTTGTACGAATGTCCTACACCTAACCCCGCCCCTAAACCTACCCATCACTTGGGTCTAGACCGAGCGGCAACCTCTCTCTCTCTCTCTCTCTCTCGTGAAGCCAAGAAGGAAGTGACTAAAACTGTAATTCATCGACTGGCCGCTTGAGGCTGGCTGCAGAAGAGAGTCAGTCCCATAGACTCCCCATGTTAAAATGCCCAACTTTACAGCAGGAAAAAAACACGTTTACAGCCTGGTTCAAAAATTATTTTGGTCTAAATAGCTAATTTTGCCCTTCATGACAACTGTGAGGGGGGTGAATATTTTAATAAGTCATCCAATGAAATTATATTAAGCCTTAAAGTTCTGTATAATTAAGGGCGGAGCAACTTGAGGGACAGGTGGGCAGGGTTTTTTTTTTATGACTAGATGCCGACTATGAAAACAGTTGTTTTCGTTTTTGTTTTTTTTTTGTTTTTTTTTTCAAGTCCAAAAAAATAGTATATGAGCAATGCAGTGCTAACTGACATAGGATTTTTTACAGTATATAAACTACTCTGCCTCATTATGTGATAATATATATATGTGTGTGTGTGTGTGTGTCTGTGTATGTGTGTAATTTCTGTCCCCTCACTTTTGAGATCACCTCTCAAAAAAAAATAATACAAAAGGTATGTGAACAAAACGCTCGTTTTGACCATTTGCACCCACGGCAATATTTTAATCATTAAACTGCCACAAACATTGTAAAAGCACTTAAAGTGCCTTATAGACTATTTAAAACAACAATATTAAAAGATCAAATTCAGTCATCAATATATTAATGATGCATATTCAGTTATAGTTTAGTTTTAGGCAAGCGGATGAGGTCAGTGTTTTCCTTATGGTTTTCTATGGGAAAACATTTAACGTGAAACTTTAAACATTGTGTTTGTATTCTGGGTTCACATGCTTGCCTGTACAAAATATATCTCATCAATAAGGTGTTTACTGAATTTCACCTTTTAATATTTACGTTTCACGACATTACTAATTAATGCAAACGGCGTAAAAATAACTGGTAGTCAGAGCAGAGCTTCGTTTTGCCTTCCAGGTGGGCGTTCCTGTGAGTGTGTGACGTATGTAAATGTATTTTTTGTTTATTGGTAACCATCTGTGGTGGAACATGAGCCGATTCATTGTTTTACATCTGTTATAAACACATGTTCCCGAGCTCTGGCCGATTCTGGGCGTTAAACACAGTGGCTAGTAGCAAAAGCACATGGTTAATTTGGGTCACCATGACTTAACGATAACCATGCATTTGGATGTTTATTATTATTATTATTATTATTATTATTAGCAGGGCTAATTTTCGCAAGGTATTTATATCTTTTTTTTTTAATCTCTCGACATTTTACAACAGTAGCCAGGTGGTGAAGACCACCTGGCTACTTTCTAGCACTTTAAATACAGTTGCTCCTTTACGCTTAAGAAAGGTTAAGGAAAACAGTTTGACACCATGGTATAATGAGCATACTCGCACCCTAAAGAGAGCAGCCTGAAAAATGGAGCGCAGCTGGAGGAAAACAAAACTAGAGGTATTTCGTATTGCTTGGCGGGAAAGTAGCATATCCTACAGAAAAGCATTAAAAACTGCTAGATCTGATTACTTTTCTTCTCTTTTAGAAGAAAACAAACATAACCCCAGGTATTTATTCAATACAGTGGCTAAATTAACGAAAAATAAAGCCTCAACAAGTGTTGACATTTCCCAACACCACAGCAGTAATGACTTTATGAACTACTTTACTTCTAAAATCGATACTATTAGAGATAAAATTGCAATCATTCAGCCGTCAGCTACAGTATCACATCAGACAGTGCACTATAGACCCCCTGAGGAACAGTTCCACTCATTCTCTACTATAGGAGAGGAAGAATTGTATAAACTTGTTAAATCATCTAAACTTACAACATGTATGTTAGACCCTATACCATCTAAGCTCTTAAAAGAGGTGCTTCCAGAAGTCATAGATCCTCTTCTGACTATTATTAATTCCTCATTGTCATTAGGATATGTCCCCAAAACCTTCAAACTGGCTGTTATTAAGCCTCTCATAAAAAAGCCACAACTTGACCCCAGAGAACTAGTTAATTATAGATCAATCTCGAATCTCCCTTTTCTGTCCAAGATATTAGAAAAGGTGGTATCCTCACAATTATATTCCTTCTTAGAGAAAAATGGTATCTGTGAGGATTTCCAGTCAGGATTTAGACCGTATCATAGTACTGAGACTGCTCTCCTTAGAGTTACAAATGATCTGCTCTTATCATCTGATCTTGGGTGTATCTCTCTATTAGTTTTATTGGATCTTAGTGCTGCGTTTGACACAATTGACCACAACATTCTTTTGCATAGACTTGAACACTTTGTTGGCATCAGTGGAAGTGCATTAGCATGGTTTAAATCGTACTTATATGACCGCCATCAGTTCGTAGCAGTGAATGAAGATGTATCATATCGATCACAAGTGCAGTATGGAGTACCTCAAGGCTCAGTACTAGGGTCGCTACTCTTCACGCTTTATATGTTACCCTTGGGAGATATCATCAGGAAACATGGTGTTAGCTTTCACTGTTATGCTGATGATACGCAGCTCTATATTTCCTCGCAGCCCGGTGAAACACACCAATTTGAAAAACTAATGGAATGCATAGTCGATATAAAAAATTGGATGACGAGTAATTTCTTACTGCTAAATTCAGAAAAAACAGAGGTGTTAATCATAGGGCCTAAAAACTCTACTTGTAATAACCTAGAACACTGTCTAAGACTTGATGGTTGCTCTGTCAATTCTTCGTCATCAGTTAGGAACCTAGGTGTGCTATTTGATCGCAATCTTTCCTTAGAAAGCCACGTTTCTAGCATTTGTAAAACTGCATTTTTCCATCTCAAAAATATATCTAAATTACGGCCTATGCTCTCAATGTCAAATGCAGAAATGTTAATCCATGCATTTATGACTTCAAGGTTAGATTATTGTAATGCTTTATTGGGTGGTTGTTCTGCACGCTTGGTAAACAAACTACAGCTAGTCCAAAATGCAGCAGCAAGAGTTCTTACTAGAACCAGGAAGTATGACCATATTAGCCCGGTCCTGTCCACACTGCACTGGCTCCCTATCAAACATCGTATAGATTTTAAAATATTGCTTATTACTTATAAAGCCCTGAATGGTTTAGCACCTCAGTATTTGAATGAGCTCCTTTTACATTATACTCCTCTACGTCCGCTACGTTCTCAAAACTCAGGCAATTTGATAATACCTAGAATATCAAAATCAACTGCGGGCGGCAGATCCTTTTCCTATTTGGCGCCTAAACTCTGGAATAACCTACCTAACATTGTTCGGGAGGCAGACACACTCTTGCAGTTTAAATCTAGATTAAAGACCCATCTCTTTAACCTGGCTTACACATAACATACTAATATGCTTTTAATATCCAAATCCGTTAAAGGATTTTTAGGCTGCATTAATTAGGTAAACTGGAACCGGAACACTTCACATAACACCGTACTTTCTACATCATTAGAAGAATGGCATCTACGCTAATATTTGTCTGTTTCTCTCTTGTTCCGAGGTCACTGTAGCCACCAGATCCAGTCTGTGTCCGGATCAGAGGGTCACTGCAGTCACCCGGATCCAGTACGTATCCAGACCAGATGGTGGATCAGCACCTAGAAAGGACCTCTACATCCCTGAAAGACAGCGGAGACCAGGACAACTAGAGCGCCAGATACAGATCCCCTGTAAAGACCTTGTCTCAGAGGAGCACCAGGACAAGACCACAGGAAACAGATGATTCTTCTGCACAATCTGACTTTGCTGCAGTCTGGAATTGAACTACTGGTTTCGTCTGGTCAGAGGAGAACTGACCCCCAACTGAGCCTGGTTTCTCCCAAGGTTTTTCCTCCATTCTGTCACCGATGGAGTTTCGGTTCCTTGCCGCTGTCGCCTCTGGCTTGCTTAGTTGGGGTCACTTCATCTACAGCGATATCGTTGACTTGATTGCAAATTAAAACAGACACTATTTCAACTGAACAGAGATGACATCACTGAATTCAATGATGAACTGCCTTTAACTATCATTTTGCATTATTGAGACACTGTTTTCCAAATGAATGTTGTTCAGTGCTTTGGCGCAATGTATTTTGTTTAAAGCACTATATAAATAAAGGTGATTGATTGATTGAAGAAAAAAGAAACTAAATTACAATGTCACTTGCAATCGCTACTTGCACTCTCCGCTACCTGTGACCAGAGCCATATAGAGTGAGAGTTGCGACAACTCCATTGACTCCAATGGAAAGCTTTTTTTACAGCAATGGCGGCTCGTGGAGCCTCTAAATAGTTCCCGGAAGTAGCAGCAAACCGATGCCGCGCCGTAGAGATGCAGCAGAACAAACCGTTCGCGACGCACTTTTAAAAGGTAAGACGTTTAAATAATAAGATTGAATATTATCAGTACATCTTAATAACAATACATTGCAAATTAAAACCTTCTAGTAGATTATCACTCATTAAATGAGTAGATTTATGGTTTGTTATCAGATAACTAACAGATTAGGCTAGGATTGGAGCTGAATAAAGTTAGTAACGAACACCCTAATAATTGTAAAATCTGTTCTCATAATTCAGTTTCATCCATCGTGTTTGCAATAAGAAAAAAAGGAGTATAAACATTTTTTTGCAGGGTGGGGAATGTTAGCTAACGTTACATAGCCTATTACGTTAGTTCAATATAACGTGTGACAGCGGTGAGTGGAAGTGGTAAAAATTAGATTATAAAGTTTGTTCCTTATTACACGTATTAAATTACTTAATAATAAGATGGAGCATCAGTGAGGATGCAGGTCAGGAGAGCTGAGGGGACCTTTTTTTGATAGCTGAATTTTCATTATTTTTCTTAGTGCTGCCTTTGCATTGTTTGATTTTTTTTTTTTTCTTGTCTCTTAAATTTTTTTAATAGACCCAGGTAACTGGCTGATGGTTCACAGGAATGCTGACTGGCTGCTGACTGACTTGCTGCTGGTTGACTGGGCAGTGTCACCTGTCCCTGTCTCTCCTCTCTAGCCATGTCCTTTTTCTTCACTCTCACTTTCCCTTCTCTGAGTGTCCTCGTTCTTTTTTCCTCAACCTTTGAAACTGATAGAGGTAGAATACATGGTTTTGCTAATTTTAAATATTGAAAAAATCACATCACTTTACTTCAACTAGTACGAGTTTGTACTTATTATATATGAATCACCTGAAATAACATAGCTGTAATCAGCAGCCATTTCTTGTTCACAGGTCTAGGGGTGCATCGTGGAGCAGGGCCCTCCTCTTTTTGACCACAGGACGATGTACAAAGATTGTGGGAATAGCATCTGACCTCAGCCTACTCTTGAATTTTTTGGTCATGACAAATTGCTTTGCCGCAATTTGTCTTGCATACTGACTTCAGTTTAGTTTACACACACACCTTTTTTTTTGTCTACCCACTTACAGTACATATCACATGGTGGTTAAATGCACAGTTATAGGTAACACTGATGACTCCCTGCAATGTCTCACCCTGAGTCTCACCTCCCTGGGTTTTGCAAGGGTTTGCTTGTTCCTTATTTCTAGTAAAACATTGTCAATGTAAAAAAAGTGCAAATAAATTTAAGTATAATTACCTAACAATTTTTTGTTGTTGTAATTTTTATTAGTTTTTAGATTGCTGACTTGAGCCAACCATTATTTTCTCCTCTCCATGTCAGCGGGGAAGCCATACATTCGCACACCTTTCTCTGACTGAGTGGAGCATCCCCATGCAGCACAGCAAACCATGGTGGATACTATGCAAGGACAACATTAAAGAAAGGACACATACAAAATGCTTGTCATGCTATTAAATTTATTAGAAATGTATTCATGAATTGCTGTAAATAGTTTATTGTATAATTACAATTTAAAATAACTGTTTTCTATTTTAAAATGGAATATACTCCTGTGATGCCAACCTGAATTTTCAGCATCATTACTTTTGAATGGCAGTGTAACTTGCATGTTTATATACGAGTATGCTTAAGTTGTTTTAAACCTGAATATATTGTGTACCTGAATAAGTATTGTAAGAATTATAAACAGTAAGCTTCATTTTACATTTATTTAACATGCTAATTACTGCTGCTAACAGTTAATTGACCCATAGTGCGGTGCGAGCTGAAAATCACCCGTCACCAGCCTGTCTCTGTACTACCTGAAAGTCATCAATATGACATGAGTTAACATTAGATCAGTGAAAAAATGGACAATATGTAACGTAAAAAGGCAACAGCAACCCGTGTTTATACAACTTAACATTAACCTGAAATACGTTTTTAAAATAACGGTAATTGAACACTAATCCTCAAATATTACCCGATTTGATATTTTAAAAACAACATCGCTGTAACTACATACTCATGCTACATACATATGTCAGAGTGTTGTATAAATATATAAAATAAATGCATTTATTGACTCCTTATTACCAGAAATCGCAGTTCTGTCACTCTACTCTATCAGTTTGAATGGCCGCCAACGCACTTCCTGGAACTATTTGAAGTCTACATGAATCACGTGACAACCAAACATTTCGAACTTCCGTTGTCGCAACTCTCTCTCTATATGGCTCTGCCTGTGACGTCACTTGCAATCAACACAAATCGTGCGTGTTGCCAATGGAGACAAGACTGTGGTGGTGATTAAACGATTAAAACTAAATTAGTAGGCCTACTACTATACACAAAGTCTTTCGTTAAGCGTTTTGCTCCTGTAGAAAAAAACAAACACTTAATATGGCATAATGTATTAGGATACGTTAAGTTCAATTAAAAGACCAAATTCGATATAGTTATTATTTAATGTACTGCAAGGCAAGCAGATGGCTATGAACACAATGTGAACACTTAATGTGGCCTAATAACAGACTAAGATGATAAAGACAATTCAGTAGGCTTAGGCTATATCTTGTTGACTCAATGTATATACAGACCATCAAATATGAACGTGCATTATGAAATGCATTAAGTGATTTTAAAAGGATCAGCTCCATGCAGACGAGTACAGAACGCAGTGAGTTAAATTGTATACATTAAATGTTTTCCTCCTATAGAAAATAATTATAAATAAAACACATAATGGAGCTTAATGGACAAAGACAGTGATATAAACGAAAAATGCTTAAAACGTTTAATCACCACCACAGCTTCTTGTCTCCATTGGCAACACGCACGATCTGTGTCGAGGTAGCAGAGAGTGCAAGTGACATTGTAATTTAGTTTATTATTTCATTTTCTTCGCCACCTGGCTACTGTTATAAAATGTTGGGAAATTCAAACAAAAAGTAGAAAAATAAATAAATAAATAAAAATAAAGTCTGCAAGTGATGTCACTAGCGGAAGTGCGAGTGTCTGAGAATGCACGTGCAAGTCTGCAGCCAGACCCTCTTGCTCGAAGCTACAGACTTCATTCAAGTCACAAAAAGACAAACGTCTGCAATATACAATCTTCCAGCTTAGGGTAAGATTATGTAGATTTGTGACAATTATTATATTATTTAGTGGGCTTTGAAAGCAGCGGCGCTTCTAGTCCGGTGAACCTCGTCAGAAGCCCGTACCCGCGCAAACGGGTACCGGACAGCAGGATCCGGAAGAAATAAGCCCCGGTGGAGGGGGACACAGAGACTGAAATGACCCCCCAACGACACTTTCTGTTCAGTGTTCTCTGAACCTTCTGAAATTGGTAACATTGAAACACCAGATAAGATTTGGACGGTCATTCAGAGTCATTAAAGTGAACCTGCCAGAACACGATCTCTGTGAGCTGGGGTAACAGCAGTGCATATTCTTTCAAGTTTGAGAGGAATATAATTCTACCTTTTGAAAATCCTCTCAAGCCTCGACATAGACAGAAAGAAAAGCTGAGTCGCGTGCAGAGCGTCATGCTTCGCGGTGACACTGGATGCCTGGCGTGTCGGTTTTTAATTCGGCTCCCATGTTAACAAGTTAGAGCTTGCTGACTGCCTGCGTGAGACGCGTGGAAAACGCGTGCATGCTAGAAATAGAACCGACGCCTATTTTTCACGCTAGACGCGCGCGCGTGTTGGAAGCGTTTCCAGGCAAAATAGAATATGAAAATATGTCTATATGCCCTTTTGTACACAAATACATATTAATCATGACATTTTGATGTTTCAAAAGTCGATTGACATATATTCAGATATAAATGTAATTAAAAAAATAAAAATAATTATCGATTTTCAAATATTGCACCTGTCCAACATAGTCTATTTTGCCGTTAAAACTGTTGACGGTGTCCTTTATCAGCAGGCTTTATATTTATGCTCAACATGAAGTATAGATACTGTTGTCGTGAAGACAAGAGCCTGGTCTGTCGGCGATCTCCCTCTATGTCCCCTACAGCAGCAGCAGCGCGCCGCACCGCGTCAAGCACGCTTCTGCTAAAGATACAGAAAACGCGACGCAGCCGCCACGCTCACGCCACGCAGCCAGTGTGTCACCGGCTTTATAATCGAGGGGCGCGGGTGGGGTTGGCAGTGACGTCACGTCACAGGTGGCAGCAATACTAATAGGCCTACTTATGTTTCATTTATGTTTTCCTTTTTATTCGAAAAAATCTTGAATCTCGGTTCTCAAATATGTAGATGCATTTTACATCTTTATAGATTATGTTGATCTAGTGTGCGATGGCAAGAAGAATACTAAGTGTATAAAGAGCTGTCTAGTCACTTAAGTAACAGATATCAGTGTCATGCCATAAAATATTTTTAGTACGAATGACTGTGTGTTTAATGTGAATTTAATAAAAAAACACTGTAAGACAGGTTAAAATCATTGTACAGAAAGACAGCACATTTTAATAATCAAAAAACATTTTCACTGACTTCAGTTTAGAGTTCAAGCACTCTCAAAAACTCCCCTAAAAATCACTGAAGCCGTTTACACTGTGAAATGAGTGTCTTACTTACAAATTCGTACACACGTTGATTCTGACCAGAAAGCGGGATGCAGTGAGCGAGCGCATTCAGAGATGACTCACGTGCACGCCTCTGTGACGTGATCGACGCACTGAACGATATAATCACTATCGGATGTTAAAAAATAATATTCGGCTATTTTTGTCTTTTGGAAGCTTCACTCAAATTCCACTTGAGCCAAAATCTGAGGGAGCGCGTGCTCCATCACGTTGGGCTCGACGCAGAGGAATAATTATGATTATTTTCAGGACGGGAACAAAATGTTCTAAATAAATGTTGCACAACATAATAATTCACCCTCAGGCGCTCTTATAGTCAGCTATATAAAGAATTATTGTTATTATCACTATTATTATTATTATTTTATTTATTTATTTTTACAACAGTATCCACGAATAATTTTGGTCTTTTTTATTTGCTCATCCGCGATATGTCTATAGTACATTTTCTATCAGACAGATGTTAGCTACATAAGGAAAATGATTTTCACTGACAAATTTGCCCAATGCAAATGACAAGGTATTCGTATAAACTGGTTTACAGGGCGAGTTTCGAGGGAGGCGGGGTTGTGCGTGCGTGTGGGGATGGGGGGGGACTTTAACCCCATCGAGCACACGCACACACACACGCACACACACACGCACACACACACACTTGTTCATATGTCTCTCTGATGGCGTTGGCTTTTTTCGTGCGGGTCTCGAGGCTCCTGATGGTCATGATCCTCTTGCAGGGTGTGTGTGTGATGTTTTATTACACACGCAACACACACTCATCCAGGTGAACATTTTCAATATTTCTGAATATCTTATTAATTATCTCGAATTGAAATCATGCTGAGGGTTTTATTTAAGTCGGACTGTTATAAAGTCTGAGACTGATATAAGGTTGTAGTTTCTAAGTGATTGGTTATTCACTATGTGCTGGTTGAGGACATTTCCCCTTTCAATGTGAAGCGCTTTGAGTCCCCAGAAAATTTATTATTATTATTATCATTATTCACTATAGTGTGATTGCTGTGATTAAGTTTTTTAAAGAGGTAGCCTATATTGTGGTTTAAATGTTTTAATTTTAGCTCGAAATTTTATTGTAATTTTAATCAGGAAAGACATTTTTTAGATTTGCCATGTAGTTTTGATTTGTCCCGGACTCGATCTAATTAAGCGACTGTCATAAAAGTGCACACAAATACTTTTAATAGACATGCGTTCGCACATTCGAAAACAGACAACGCATCATGCAAATAAACTATAATGATTTGAATTAAGTGTAAAAACATGAATACATAATGTTAAGCTGTGAATGTGAATATAATACAGTGGGTGTGGCAACATGAGCTCCTATTATGTGGAAGTTATCTAGTTCTGAATATTTGTAAAATTAAACAAAAAAACGAAATCATTTTTCCGAATCCAGTTTGTGTGTGATGTGTGTACAACAATAACAAAGATCCAGACTCCTTCAGTCTTTCAGTCCAGATAAAGTGCCACATCCTTCAACAAAGCCATTGCCATTGTTCTTATTGCTGTTCAGTTTGTAGAGAACTCGCTAAATTCAAAACACATTTTGTTAATTTCAAGAACATTCATAACTTCATCAGGAAATCAGAGCACTGCTATAATAATATCCCACTTCTGTTTTTAAATGACACTGGTGATGTGCATTTATAAGAAATATTCAGCAGCTGTGATCTTTCTGCAATGAGTTAAACCTCATTATTGTAATTTACAAAAGGAAGTGTTCCTGAATCAATATTCATATCAAGGGATCAGTTTAATTAGAGATTAGTACTTGACTTCCCTGTGGTGGATCCTGTTACTCCAGACGCTCTGCTCACGATACAAACAGAAGGGATTTAGATTCTTACCCTTTGGGGAAACATTAGACCATTTTTTTATTAAAACCATTCGAATCTTATTAGTTGGTAAAGAAACTAGAAACAATTTTTTTGTGAACCTGTATATCAGGAACAACAGGTACAGCTAGAAATCTTAAAGGGATGGTTCACATTTAATTGCTTGTCCTCATTTGATATCCATAGCACGGGAAAAAAAACAAGTTCAAGTTCTTCTGAATTCATTTATAGTAATTGTATTGGATGTTTCTTTCATGTAATATTCCACTCAGGATGTGTTTCCTTCATAATTTGCTGGTCAGTTATATTTCAATAGATAACATCATCAAAGAGCAAAACTTAGTTTTTGCTTTATTATTAAGCTTAGTCATATGTGGATTTGAGTCTCTATTAGTTAATTCCTGTGGTCCAATCAAACACCATTGAGTTCCTCATAGACATGTGCAGATTCTCCGGAGCTCAGACAATATTTGCAGAGTCAAATAAGGGAATCTGAGCTTCCAGGTGAAGTACCTTGGAAGTAGCTCTGAAACCTGTGACGTCTGTCATTTCCTTCTGTCTTTTGGGTACAATGTTAGAATCTGGGGTGATGGCTTTTCTTACAATTCTCTTGGTTAACAAGTTAAAACACTCCATCAATTTGAAGAAATGTTTACTTTGTGAACATCCGGTTTTCAACCTCTGGGTTGAATATTTTCCAAACACATTTTCTCCTTTAATTCAGTAATAGCTTGTGCATTAACAACATAACAAACTCTAACACAAAAGCCAGAGTATAAATATTACATCACAAAACTCTACCTCTGATTAATTATATTACTTGCCATTTGTTCAATATTTTAAAAAATAAGCCAGTAATTAAACCTTTGTATCCTGAGGAGTCCTTAAGATGTTTTTCAGAATTTTTTTGAGAACATTCAATATTATGTGTAATTTATCTTTGAACTTATAATCTCCCATGCTAACAAATATCCATCCTTTAAGTCTTTTGTACTTTAAATTCAAAAATTCACATTATATTTACATAACATTTAATCATTTAGCAGATGCATTTACCCAACTTACAAATAAGAACAACAGAAGCAATCAGACCAACGAGAGAAAAACTACAGTAGTTTCAGTTTGTCTATCACAGAACCCCTAGCAAGGTTTTTTTTTCTTTTTAAGAATAGGATAGACAAGGAAAGGTAAGTGCTAGTATTAGTTGGTCAAGTGCTGCCGAAAAGATGTTTTTTTTGATAATGAGGAAAACGGGAGGTCATTCCACCAGCTGGGCACAGTCCAGGAAAAGTCCAGGAAAAGTTAGGGTTAGGGTTAGGGTTAGCCACTGATTCAGCCACTGCTTCACTGCAGTGAGTTGCATTAGTTATTTGGTAAGCAACATCAATCAATCACCTTT
This sequence comes from Carassius gibelio, assembly GCF_023724105.1. NCBI lineage: Eukaryota > Metazoa > Chordata > Actinopteri > Cypriniformes > Cyprinidae > Carassius > Carassius gibelio. The sequence goes on from NC_068393.1 coordinate 25,365,828, forward strand.
ATTTATATAGTGCTTTAAACAAAATACATTGCGCCAAAGCACTGAACAACATTCATTTGGAAAACAGTGTGTCAATAATGCAAAATGATAGTTAAACATGACCTGTTATTCCAGCCTGGCCTCATTGTTTAAACGTATTGTTTAGAGGTGTTAGTCTGTAACACTTACAAGCACAAAACTTGCATTTTGGTCAAGTTACCTTTATACAATACCGATTGTGTCAAAGCAGCTTTACTGCATCAAACAGGAAAATAGTTTGTCAATGATGCGAGAAGACAAAAACTGAGCAATTTTTCAGATAAAGTCACTTTTCTTTAATGATTCAGTGATTTCATCATTCAGATCAGTTCTCTTCCAATAGTGTCTATGCAATCAGTCAACTAAGCAAGCCAAAGGAACCAAAACTCCTTCGGTGACAGAAATGGAGAGAAACCCTGGGAGAAACCAGGATAACATTAAAAATATATTTTATAGTTGCTAATCTCACTCCTACCTTTAAACCTAACCATTACTATTTCTTAATAGGTAAAAGTGAAAGTGATGTGACATACAGCCAAGTATGGTGACCTATACTCAGAATTCATGTACACACACACACACACACACACACAGCAGTGAACACACACACACAGCAGTGAACACACACACACACACACACACACAGCAGTGAACACACACACACACACAGCAGTGAACACACACACACACACAGCAGTGAACACACACACACACACACACACAGCAGTGAACACACACACACACACACACACAGCAGTGAACACACACACACACAGTGGGGATCATTTATGCTGCGGCGCCCGGGGAGCAGTTGGGGGTTCAGTGCCTTGCTTGAGGGCAGCTCAATTGTGGTATTGCTGGCCCGAGACTCAAACCCACAACCTTAGGGTTAGGAATCAAACTCTCTAACCACTAGGCCATGACCCCAGCTTTCCCCAGCAACACACCTTGCCAGAACATGGCATGCCACAATCTGTGATGAAACAGCTAAGAACCAAATGGTTAGAGACATGGACTAGTCACCCAAAAGATCGCCTGTTCAAGTCTTGGTGCTGGTAGGAGTTGTAGGTGGTAGGGAGAGAATTAACAGCACTCTCTTCCTCACTCAATACCCATGGCTGAAGTGCCCTTGAGCAATGCACTGAACACCCAATTGCTCCCCGGGCACTGGATATAGCTGCCCACTGCTCCGGGTGTGTGTTCACTTCTTACTGCTGTGTGTGTGCACTTGGATGGGTAAACCGCACAATAGACTTTTCCTCTGCATTGGCATGAGTATTCTCTTTTCCCAGTTGACCCAAAGAACCAACTGGCTGAGGTGTCTGAGCACCAGGTGCCTGTTTGCACACAACTGATTGCGAGACTGTGCAAGTATGAGCCAGTCATCGAAAGTTGAGAATGTGCCAGGATCAAAGAGGCCGTGCCAGAGGAAACAACAGAGCCACTGAAATACCCACGGTGTGGCAGCATTGTTGAACACAGGGACTCGAGGCCTTCTGTGACAGCCCAACCTCCACCGAGAAACCACTCTTCCAGCCTCAAAAGATCTGGACATGGTGGAGGATTCTACACAAGCCTGACATTCTCGGCATCTCAGGAAAGCATAGCCATCATCTCTGGGTCTGGTTCAGACAACGCAGTCACACCTGAAGTGGGCAACACAGCGGAGCTCACCACTACCTCTCAGCATCGAAGCGAAAGGATGAAAGCAGTGCACCTGCTGCCTCTTATACTCAGGCTGTGATCAGCAACCGCTGGGTGCAATAATCGTATGCCAATGTGCATTGGCTCATTTAGTTTACACTCACAGTGGATTGGTCTCTCTGGCGAGATCCCAATTCATCGAATATCACTGACATGAAGAGTGACTGACTGAAATCGAACTATATATTCTTTTACTGTATCCTTATTCCTCAACCATATATATTATTTTACCATTAACACCGGTTGAATTTCCTTCTTGACAATGCTAAAATACTCTCCCATATTCTTTTCAGTATTTAATAGTTATTGAAATTCCAGTATTACCAGATAAATATCATAATCTAAGTTGTTTTGTGATCTTTATTCACAATGTTTCATAATATGTTTCTGTTTCATTTTCTAAAATTACATTCTCGCACAATTAAATAATATTTCTTCTATATTTATGTTCCTCTTCAACTTGGCTAGTCTAACCACTATTTATATGGTGTTTACTTAAAAAGTGATTCCAGTTCTTATCAAAATTGCTTAATTTGCCATCTTCAGTGTGAAGTCCAGTAAAGCCGACCAAGATTGCAAAATCCTCTAAAGTTTCTAGCAGCAGAACCACAAACACATAAACGCACTTTCTTGTGTTTGTACTGGAAGTTGTCCGCATTTAAAGGAAACAAAAATAAAAAAAAATAACATTGTAAGAAATTCAATATATTATTGCAATATGTCAAGTCAAGACAAGTCACATTTATTTATATAGCACTTTAAACAAAAAGGATTGCGTCAAAGCAAATGACAAACATTAATTAGGAAAACAGTGTGTCAATAATGCAAAATGATAGTTAAAGGCAGTTCATCATTGAATTCAGTGATGTCATCATCTCAGTTCAGTTTAAATAGTATCATTTGCAAATCAAGTCAACGATATCACTTTAGATGAAGTGACCCCAACTAAGCAAGCCAGAGGTGACAGCGGCAAGGAACCGAAACTCCATCGGTGACAGAATGGAGAAGAAACCTTGGGAGAAATCTGGGCCTGTATCTGGGCTCTAGTTGTCCTGGTCTCCGCTGTCTTTCAGGGATGTAGAGGTCCTTTCTAGGTGCTGATCCACCATCTGGTCTGGATACGTACTGGATCCGGGTGACTGCAGTGACCCTCTGATCTGGACACAGACTGGATCTGGTGGCTACGGTGACCTCGGAACAAGAGAGAAACAGACTAATATTAGCGTAGATGCCATTCTTCTAATGATGTAGCAAGTACATCGGGTGTTATGGGAAGTGTTCCCGGTTCCGGTTTACCTAATTAATGCAGCCTAAAAATCCTTTAACGGATTTGGATATTAAAAGCATATTAGTATGTTATGTGTATGCCAGGTTAAAGAGATGGGTCTTTAATCTAGATTTAAACTGCAAGAGTGTGTCTGCCTCCCGAACAATGTTAGGTAGGTTATTCCAGAGTTTAGGAGCCAAATAGGAAAAGGATCTGCCGCCCGCAGTTGATTTTGATATTCTAGGTATTATCAAATTGCCTGAGTTTTGAGAACGTAGCGGACGTAGAGGAGTATAATGTAAAAGGAGCTCATTCAAATACTGAGGTGCTAAACCATTCAGGGCTTTATAAGTAATAAGCAATATTTTAAAATCTATACGATGTTTGATAGGGAGCCAGTGCAGTGTGGACAGGACCGGGCTAATATGGTCATACTTCCTGGTTCTAGTAAGAACTCTTGCTGCTGCATTTTGGACTAGCTGTAGTTTGTTTACCAAGCGTGCAGAACAACCACCCAATAAAGCATTACAATAATCTAACCTTGAGGTCATGAATGCATGGATTAATATTTCTGCATTTGACATTGAGAGCATAAGCCGTAATTTAGATATATTTTTCTGATGGAAAAATGCAGTTTTACAAATGCTAGAAACGTGGCTTTCTAAGGAAAGATTATGATCAAGTAGCACACCTAGGTTCCTAACTGATGACGAAGAATTGACAGAGCAGCCATCAAGTCTTAGACAGTGTTCTAGGTTATTACAAGCAGAGTTTTTAGGTCCTATAATTAACACCTGTTTTTTCAGATTTTAGCAGTAAGAAATTACTTGTCTTCCAGTCTTTTTTTTTAATATAGACTATAAATTCTGTTCACCAGGCTGTGAAGAAATATAGAGCTGAGTATCATCAGCATAACAGTGAAAGCTAACACCATGTTTCCTGACGATATCTCCTACGTGTAACATGTAAAGTGTGAAGAGTGGCGGCCCTAGTACTGAGCCTTGAGGTACTCCATACTGCACTTGTGATCGATATGATACATCTTCATTCACTGCTACGAACTGATGGCGGTCATATAAATATGATTTAAACCATGCTAATGCACTTCCATTGATGCCAACAAAGTGTTCAAGTCTATGCAAAAGAATCTTGTGGTCAATTGTGTTAAATGCAGCGCTAAGATCCAATAAAACTAATAGAGAGATACACCCACGATCAGATGATAAGAGCAGATCATTTGTAACTCTAAGGAGAGCAGTCTCAGTACTATGATACGGTCTAAATCCTGACTGGAAATCCTCACAGATACCATTATTCTCTAAGAAGGAATATAATTGTGAGGATATGTGTAAAGGTATCTAAAATAAATAAACAAATAGCCAGGGTAATTGCTTTTCTTTCATATTATACTACAAATAGTTGAAAGATCTCATTTTTTGAAGTAGAAGTTTAATTAACTTTCAGACAAAAACTGAAACAAAAAAAAAGTTTTGTTTCGTAACATTTCTGATAAATCAGGCATTTATGACTCACATAGACTGATAGAGTGGGACTATGAAAATAAAAACAGCTCAGGTTTATTCAGAGACACAAACTTAGCTAAGAGTAAGAAGCTCCAGCTAAAGTTACACTAAAAGATCTCTGACTGGATTAAAAAAACTCTAAACAGAAGGCATGCAGTAGATCAAGTGTGACAACAAAGTTTGATTATGTAGATAATTTAATTCCTTATAAATTAAATAAAATTGAAATATGATACAGTGGCTTTGAAATTGTTGTTCTTTCTTTCAGAGATGGGATGACGGACACTCTTCAGCAGATGCAGTGTGCTAAACTCAGACGCAAGTTTTCCATTATCAAACCGGCCAAAAGGTGCGTGAGAATCAAGATCAGAAGTGACGTTTCTGTTTCAGAGATAACATCATTAAATGTCTTTTTCTTCTTCTCAGTATTAAAATGGAGAGTTTCACACGGGAGCTATCAGATTTCATGAGCTGCCCGTACAAATCCAACACAACTGAGCGCGAGGTCAACAGGTTTGTGTGTCTTTGTTGGTTTTGGCACATGCTTTTGTCTAAACTGATGAAGTTGTTAAGTGTTGAAAGATGACGCACAAGAAGAACTTGATGCCTCACATTCCTGAGTTATTGTTATCTCTGAGTGCACTTGTGGAGCTTTTGAGCTACTTAAACTTTGAACTTAAGAGATCCACTCATGCATCTTCAGTTGATATTTTAATATTGAGTTTTCAAAAGAATCCTATTCTAAAGTTTTAATAATGGATTTTACTTTCTTTAATGCATCCATGACACATAACACTGCAGATGTTTCCTTACAAGCAGCATGAAAATATGTGCGTGGCTTTATCATTTCTATCTGATTGTGATATGTGTTTGATGTTTTAGATTCATGAGATTAATGTGCCAGCTTTTAAAAAAAAGAAAAAAAAGAACATGTGATTAATGTTCAGACTCTGTGTGTTTAACAAGACAGTTAAAACAATAAATCTTTGAATGCTGAGATCATTTTAACAGAGATTACACTTATAAAGCTTTTGAATGCTAATAAACTTTCTGTGTGTGTGTGTGTGTGTGTGTGTGTGTCTATGGCAGATTGAAGCTGCAGTTTTTCTGTAACGCCACAGGATCGTTATTCCTCACCAAACGAAACACAGCTGTCAATCAGACCATCCCATATGAAACAAGCAAAATAAAAACATACACAGTAAACGCAGCCATCCACAGCATGATGCCTGAGGTGTGTTATTAATATGCATTTACTCATTAAATTATTAAACTATATCTTTGTTTAAATGTTTCATTTTACATAGATTATGGCCAGATCTGTCCTCTGAATGTGACACAAACCTGTCAAACTTGTCAAGCCCTACAAGATGTATAGATTATAGATCCTCTTTCTCATGGACATGATTTCTAACTTGCCTAAACGACTGAAAAGTAGTTTGACTAATAGCATGTAGGCATTGTATATAATCAACCATGCGTGGCGTGCAACAAGGCGTGATCTACAGAGAACAGTCAAAGCAATGCAAATATGTGTAGGTACAGTATGATGTACGAGGACTCACACCCCAGACATGCTGATCATGTTTTGTTTTTACAGTTTTTGCCTGTTGCTTGAACACATTTTGCAAAACTTAAAGCAAACATGACACAAAACTGGGAGATATACCATTCACCTCTGTGTCAAATTGAAGCTCTAATATCAAAACCTAACATTCCTTTGTCAAAATGTAACTCTGATGACAAAATGACACGTACTTGCATCTTATACATACACTTTCAGATCAGGGGGAACACACTAGTCTACTTTATATAAAACACTGCAGTCTTTGATTTTCACTGTTTATTTAGACGGTATATTTTCAGGAAGCACAATTTCAAAACAACCAAAAAAGCAAATAGGCCTGCTCAATATTGTACATTGTAGCACTATACATTGCAGTAACATGAATTCAGATAAAGCAAAAAATAATAATAATAATAATATAAAAAACCAGGGCTCTGAACCTGTTCAAGAAACGAAAACGAAAACCGGAAACAAACGATATTTTGACAGGAATAGAACCAGAAACAGAAACGAAATGAATTTAGTTTTTAGTTTTTCTAGGCGTTGGTGCATGTGCATTCCACACTCAAGTAGAGACCTGGGAGTACGGCGGGACCCAGCGCAACCGAGTGCGTCGCGGGACAATATTTGATTGGTGAATGTGGAAGCAGGATATTATTGTGTGCGGGTGGCGGGAAAATACAGTTATTTGCGGGACTCCCGCAAAGTGGAAATATGTAGCAAAATTAAATTACTAAAAACAGATAAACCTTTATTTATAATAGACTAAAATAAAATAGACTTTGCGGAATGGGAGGATGCTGATGAAACCATGGACCTCATCAATGAACAACATGCTATTCCTGCACGGACTACATTAGTAGTCATAGTCTACAATTTTTTTTTTTTTCATTCCGTTTATTTTTAATTATTTATTTTGATAAGTATTTAGAATTGGTCTATTTTGTTATTTAAAAAAATATTTTTTTGTTTGTTTAATGTTTGAGGAAAAGAAGGCATTCTTAAGCAGTATAGGCAAATTTTCCTTTGAACATGAAATAAATCCAGGTTTATTATTATTATATAATTCATTAGGCTAATAGGTATATTTTTTATTTACATTTCTTACTTTTTTACTGTATTTCTATGTTCTAAGTTCCATGTTCGTTCCATTCATCCATTTAATTAAATGCAAATAAAACGAAACATTTGTTTCTTTTTTAAATTTATAACAGGCGAGCAATTGAAAAAAATAACAGGGTAGCAGGCAGAATATGCAATGGATTTAAAAAAAAAAAAAAAAAAAAACGTATACTTTACCTGCGGGATTTTGCAGGCGGTAGCGGGAGGAAACTTGATCGTTTGCGGGCGGGAGCGGGAGAAAATAAGATATTTTTGCGGGAGCGGGATAAAATCTTGCAGGAGCGGGACAGAAAAATAAATCCCGCGCAGGTCTCTACACTCAAGCGCAGCATGCTTAGCCTTTCCTGCCCAACCGAGGACCGCAGCTCTCCTTTAATTATTCCTAACTTTGAGAAGCTCCGCTCGCCAGAGTCATTGGACACCATCATGCACAGATAGATCCGCTAACCAATTTCGACAGATGGAAACGATTTATTTTCAGTAAATTATCATAATATTTTAAAAGGTTTTCCTGCATGGTATATATATATATATATAGTCTAGAGAGAGAATGAGAGAGAAACTCAATGAAAAAAAATATTTCATTCAGAAATAGACAAAATGCAGACACAAAATGTTTACAAACATTAGGCTATTTTTTTTTATAATAATTTGTTATTCAAATACATGGCGAATAGGAAACTTTGATTTTGTGTCGAATGAAAATCCCAACATTGGTTTCAGTTTCGTTTTAGTCTAAATTAATTAGTTTTGGTTTTGTCGTTAATATTGCTAAAGCTTCTTATATTTGTAATTCTTGTTCTTTTCTAAATACTGTTAATTGAAATTATTTTTGTTGTGGAGTGAGGGGAACTAAAATAGCCTATAGCTTCACAAATTTCCCAGAAGCTGAACAGTTTTCATTTGATATGAACCTCAAAATAATAATTGAATGAAATTTGGAGTCCGACTGTCGGACGCAAATACAGCGTTACTTATTATACATTTATTATTATTATATATTATTTATATTAAATAAAATTTTAGCATCCAGATAAATCGGGAACATGGAAATATTTGGATTCCTGCGGAATGAGAGAGGTAGCTTCAGCTTCAGCTTACATTCATTTGTTTTTGGATTGAGGTTTTTATAGCCTAAACTTTAGAGGATTTGATTTGAAGAGAAACTAATAACTGTTTTTATAATGTTTTAAAACGTTTTGCTTTAGACTACAGGCATTTTAGCCTTCATTATATCGGAAAGTAATAGGGCTCATAAAACGGAGTTACGTTTTTTGTTTTTTTACTCTCAAAACGTTTCTTAAAATCTTATAGGCTACAACTGTTTTTTTTTAACAATGCAGCAAACATTTTAAAATATCTTAAAAATACTTTTAAAGTGTTGATAGATTTTTTTTATTTTATTATTATTTATTTTTTTTAAGTAGGCCTAGCTTACATTTGGACAAAATCTGGTGCAAGCTATAAACTGTAAGCGTTAGATCTCTATTTTTTCCTCTTTTTTAGTAAGAAAAACGCTATATTATTATTAAATTATTATTATTAGGCAAATTATAGGCAAATAATATTGTTTTTAAAAAATAACGTTATTAACCGGTATTTCTTCCTCCCGAACCGGTTTCAGAACGGTAATAATTTCAGAGGAACGCAGAACAGAACCGTTAAAATATCGATTGGATGGCTTGCGATGTCGATGAGATTCTGTGATTTTCTGTGTTTACAGTATACTGTGTATATATATATATATATATATATATATATATATATATATATATATATATATATATATATATATATATATATATATTTTTTTTTTTTTTTTTTTTTTTTGCTTTATCTGAATTCATGTTACTGTCGTTTTCGTTCCTTGAACCGGTTCAGAGCCCTGGTTTTTTTTATATTATTATTATTATTTTTTGCTTTATCTGAATTCAGTTACTGCAATGTACAGTGCTACAATGTACAATATTGAGCAGGCCTATTTGCTTTTTTGGTTGTTTGAAAATGTGCCTCCTGAATATATGTCTTCTGAATAAACAGTGAAACTCAAAGACTGCAGTGTTTTATATAAAGTAGTGTGTTCGCCCTGATCTGAAAGTGTATGTATAAGATGCAAGTACGTGTCATTTTGTCATCAGAGTTACACTTTGACAAAGGAATGTTAGGTTTTGATATTAGAGCTTCAATTTGACACAGAGGTGAATGGTATATTTCCCAGTGTTGTGTCATGTTTACTTTAAGTTTTGCTAAATGTGTTCAAGCAACAGGCAAAAACTGTAATGTTCTGAGTTTGACCTCAAGTACACTATGCATCAGTCTATTGGAACACAAAGTTAGCAAACTAGAAACACTGGACACGTGACTTTCGGGAAAAAGAGCAGATGTTTTCACCTGTGTGTGTGTGTGTGTGTGTGTGTGTGTGTGTGTGTGTGTGTGTGTGTGTGTGTGTGTGTGTGTGTGTGTGTGTGCAGGATTTCCCCTGGAGTGGTCGTCGTCTGGGTCGGTGTGCTGTAGTTGGCAGTGGTGGGATCCTGAAGAACAGCAGCTGTGGACGTGAGATTGACAGCGCAGACTTCGTCATACGGTAAACACATCCCAGCATGCCTTGCCTCCCTCGACACATCCACCTGTAATCACTCACCCTTCCTGTTAACATGAAGTTTTCTCTCTGTGTTTCAGATTTAACTTGGCGACGATTAATGACAGTGATGTTGGGCTGAAGACGGATCTGATAACCATCAACCCCAGTCAGATTCGGTCAGTATCCATAAACACCAGCTCAGTTCACATTTAAATAAGGACATTTAGATTTAGATTGAAAGATTTAAAGTTAAAGCTCTCGATTCTTGTTTTAAAAGAATCTAACTAAAGGTTTAGCCAAAAAAACACATTCATGAGCCATTACTGGCATCCCCATGTACTCCCTCTTCAAAATAAAGGAGCTTTAATGGTTCCATGAAGAACCTTTAACATACAGGGAATTATTCAGTTGCACAAAATATTGATTATATTTATACGTTGGAAATAGCACGTGAAGACATCTCGCTCAACACAGTGAAGTGAGTCGATTTGATAACTTTGTGGTTTATTATTTTGAGTCGTATGGGATGCGGTAACACACGTCCCTCTCACAACATATTGCTTTACAGATCTATCGCTTCTGCCACTCAGAAATATTCATGCAATCATGCAATCACGCTCCGGCGCGGTTAGCGATCACACACTGATCTATGTATAACTGAACCGCGCTCTGGTCCACCTCTTCAACTGAACCAAGGACTGATAAACAGAGCCATCTCACCAGACAAAATCCCAGGGTTTGGGGGTTAAGAGAATTATTCTCCTTAGTATTCTGATCACTGATTTATGAACTATGGTTATGATTTGCCTTGGTATCATTGAGAAACTGGTTTACTACAATCTTGTGTCTTCAAATGTGGTTTATTTTAGAATGCCTTATTTTCTTTATGCAAATTATAGCTCTCTGATTTTAGCTTTTCCAACTTTTGATGGACTCGCTCTTCTCACTTTTCTCAACACATATCATAGCAAGGCATTTACTTTCAATGAAGAAAAGTGGAAATAATGTGCATAACGAGTGTTTTAGCATTTTGTAAGACCATAGGTCTACCAAATAAACATTTCCAGTGGCAAACACGGTAATCAGTAGCGATTACGAGTGTTTATTTCGATCTGTGTGTCTGTAGATTCAACACCCTGGTGGAGCGGGTCAGTGTGTACGAAAACGCCTCTGTCGCTATTCCTGCCTTTGCCTACACATTCTGCACTGGAAAGGCCATCACAGCTCTCAAAATCCTCCATCCAATCAGACCCCAGCAGCCGGTGGTGTTCTTCAGCCCCATTTACCTGCGGACACTGGACCGTTTATGGAAGGGGCGTGGCCTGAAGTCAGTCCGCCTCTCTTCTGGGTTTTTGCTAATTAACACAGCGCTGGAACTGTGTGAGGACGTGCACGTGTACGGATTCTGGCCATTCAGCACCGATCTGCAAGACAATCCCATTCCGTACCATTATTACGACCAGTTGCGTCCGCACCCCTACATGCACAAAATGTCGGAGGAGTTTGTGCGGCTTCTGCAGCTCCACAGCCAGGGGGCGCTGACACTACACCTGCAGCCCTGCCCCTCAGAGACACACTGATATCTTATTTTTACTTTAATTTATTCATATGAGAGGACATGTTACATTATTAATTTGTGAATTAGTGCATATTGTATAATTTAGGGATGACCAATATTATCGGAATCGGCCGATAATGGCTTTAAAGTGTCCCATAATGCCTTTTTGAATATAATTTTTCATGCAGTGTGTCATGTAGCAAAATGTGAACATAAATTATCTGCAAAGTTGTGAAGCTGACAGTGCACGACTCGCAATCGCGAGATAGAGAGACTTATTCTTTGAGTTATTCACAAAACTAACTTTTTACCTCATTTAGAAATTAGGTAAAATTCAGTCTTTTTTTTTGAGAAAACAAATGTGTTTTCTCACCTTTCATGCAGGTGAACCTGTTTTAGGAGACTCATAAAAAAATATTAGCAACCTTAAAAAATGGCATAACAGGGTCACTTTAAATGTAAATATCGGCCGATATGAAAAATTATGCCGATATGTCACTGATAAGAGGAATACTCACTTTTGTTCAGGGTCTGCTAGTGCTTAGATCATGTCAGCAATGAGGCTCATTCTTGAAGCATTTTTTTTTTCTGAATGATGATTAGATTGACTGCTTAGATCTCTGCATTTAATCTGTGAAAGCACATACTGAACTAGAATTAAAAGTTAGTGAACTAACTTTGATGTTGGCTTGGCCATCTTGGCCATGGAGCAAAAGAGCCAAAGTACTTGTGTGCCCAACATTGAGTTGCCCCGCTGCAAAATTAATACACATAATAATGCCATAAAAAAATACACCTGCAACAGTCTTTTTCCATGCTCCCTTGCTGTTTTCTTTTTTTAATAAAAAGCCTGGGCTATGATAACAGCTATGACAGGGTTGTCTAGCTGGATGTGAAATAAGTCTTGCCTATTTTTCTCGTGTATGTATTTCACAGTCCTGCCACCGTTGCGTTGTGGGCAACGACACACAAGATTACTGAAACAATGCATTTTAAATCAAGGAGATCATAAGGGGTCCAAGCACAATGGTTTGTATAGATGATGCAGTTACACACTGTTTAAAATTGTTTAATTTGTACTGTATGTTCATTCTATTTATTTATTTGTGCTATTTACATAATGTTTACTTTTTTTAAGTTTGTTTTTGTTAATGTAAAATAGCACTGCATAGTCTTCACTGTAAGATAAAATACACAATCAAACCAAAATGTATTCAGACACCTTCAACATTTCTCACATAATCACAGTTTATTTGCTGTAGTTTAGAAACTGGTAATAATATATGACAATAACTCAGAACAAATTCATCTTGATAATTTCGGATAACTTTGATAAAAAGATATGAAATGGAATCAACCAAAACTTCAGACTGTCAGTATGACAATATTTACACAACTATCAATACTTTGTTGAACAGTTACCAAGCAAGAAATGCTTAATTTGGTTCAGTCTGTGGTGTGAAAAGGTTGCATTAACAATTAAAGAAAGAAACACTTAAGCAAAACATGGGCAGGTCCTTAATTATTATTTTTTTAAATCAATTTCACTGGTAGCCTACTGTATGAAGAATTAGTGGGTATAATATTTCACAGATCACTATTTTGCCATACTCACTTACATAAATGAACTAGTGGCCTGCACCCACTAGTAAAACAATTCTATCTTATTTTTGGATTGACTTTGGATAAATTCTTGTACTACAAGGTAATTCAGTCAAGAGCAGTGAGTGATTACTTTCATTTTCATACATTAAAGACACTGACAGCAGAGCTAGTAAATTAGGCGCGGTCCCTTTAAGAGACAAACGCATCCATTATGATGATACACATCCGATTTTATTTTTGCAAATCTTTACTTTCACTTAAGACATAACCACATACTTATTCGAACACACTTTCCAACACGGGTATTTCGACATATTTTGTATGTATTTGTTGTCGGTACAAAAGCAAGAAGACTTTGAGACGCGTCTCTGCTTGCTCCCTGAACAACACCGCGCTGCTGAATTGAGCTCTTTTGCTTTTCGCTCTTTTTTCTGTTTATTTAAACTGCGATTTGAATTTGTTCGTTCAGGTCCAGGAGGAAGTGAACGTCCTGAACGACAGCTCTCTTCAGTGTTGCTGTCCCTGTCCGCGATACGCGCGGCTCTCTCTCGTGCACACGCGCCATCAGCTGCTCAGTTCAGTTTCCCGCAGCGCGGGGCTGAAGCCAACTTGATGTGTTGAATGCTCGGAGCACGTTATAAAACGTATTCTTAAAATACACATTTCTGTTTTAATAAATGGTCATATTAAATCATAGCATAACACATAAGTAGATACAAAAATAATCAGTGATGCATGCGACCCTTTTGGTCTCAGTGTAGCTCCCTGCTTTACCATGTTATGCAACGCTGAGCAATTGCTGCGACGTTAAGCCTGACAGAGAAATCTCACAAGCACATATAAACACTCATTTTCATATGTGTAATATATTCTTCTAATTGTTTTGTGCCGTTTCGCTGCAGTGTTTTAATGTGAAAGGCTGTAAATGTGTACTTCAAGTGTTCAGAGGAATACATCCCGAGCTCATCTGTGACGTTCAGCATGATGATTCAGTTAGAAACCAGCTAAGACCAGCGTGACAGTGGCCAAAACTACTTTAAAACCATATAATATATTATTCTAATTGTTTTGTGCCGTTTCGCTGCAGTGTTTTAATGCGAAAGGCTGTAAATTCTCTGTGGACTTCAAGTGTTCAGAGAAATACATCGCCAGCTCGCGAGCAGTTGGCTGCCGCGAATATATAATGTTATTACTTTAAACAGTTCAGAAACATCTGAATTTAGCTCTTGGTGTGTTCTAACGTGTGGATTGCGTGTAATCGCGTTTTTAAAAGGTCTTAAATAAGAATGAATTCGCTAGTTCTCGGCTCCGTGTAGACAGCCTGAGCTGAGCAGCAGTATTTTTAACCAGTTTAAAAGTGAAACGAAACCCGACTCCGCCCCTAAATGTCATTGCAACTGTAGGGGCGCAATTTTTCTCAGACAATGTAAGTCTATGGGTAATGTATTTTGACATTTAAAAATTAATAAAAAAAAAACTTTAAGTCTGATCAGTCTGAAAAGATATAGCACACACCACCACTCTATCCCGCAGGTGTCTGCCGAGTTTGGGGCTTGTGGCTTTAAAGCCCTAGGAGGAGTTGCGTTCAGAATTTCTGTCAGAAAAATAATAAGAAGAAAAAGAAGAAGTTTAAATAGCATAACAGTATGTTGGCTTGTTGCCAAGCCAACATAATTACTCGTTTGGTGTAAACAGTAATGGCACGTGCAGCGGCAGTGATGGCCTCCCCCAGGTCCTAAAGCCCGTTCAGTAAGGAGTTTGATTGTCCCATTTATAATTCAATTAAAAGTAAAATAACCTACACAAATAACATTCATTTCTGATTAAATAAAACAGTAATTGATGTCATAAAATAATGAATATGTTTTGATTTAAAGGTCAGAAGCTATAGCTTTCATGAAAAAAATATCACAAACATGAGACTTGTAAATTAAAATAAATTATATATACTGATTTATTCGTTAATTTGTAATATGTTTTATTTTTGAAAACAAATAATAAGCTTTAAAAGATTTTCAGAATTTTTACAACTCTTTTGCTTTAGGCCATCTACAAATGTTAAATCTTAAAATAAAATATCAGGGTTAACCTTGCATCTTTCTGGGGTGGAATGCAATGACTGATATATTGTTTATTTATAGTTATTTTCAAAAGCTTTAATGTACTGTCAAAATACCTTTATTATTGTATATTTAATTGTAACAAATAAGTTCTTGTTGAAAACTAACCAAAATTAAAAATATTTTGCTTATAATTTCTGCTCAGGAGAGACTTGCTGTTGTTTCCAAACAAAAAAGGAAATACATCGCATCGAGTGAAAAATATCGGCATATCGGCAAAAATCCAATATCATGCATCCCTAAAAATTACAATATTTTAAATAAATGTAAAGCCACAAAACAAAGCATTATCTGTATTTATAAATCATTTTAGGCTGTCCGAAGGAGAATGTTTTGTTAGATGTAGTTCACTGGAGATGGTTTTGTTCCCAATCTGAAAAATGTATGAAATATTTATTTCCCCATGTGACTGTACTCAATTTTGGGATAAAATATGATATGGAATAATTTGTAAATGTTTCATGTGTTTGATTATAGAAATGGTCAAACTGTTTACATAAAGCTTGAAGTTTGAGCTTCTCTGAACACAAACTTCCTTGTGCATCACAGTCCCAGATAGCACAGGTACATCTGCAAGATATCTGTTAAAGATCTCTTCTTCTGTACAGCATCTGCTTTGTACAAATAACTGATAGACATCTTTAAGACGTCAGTTTTACTTCATAAACATCTTAAAAGGATAGGAAATGTCCTATTGATGTATTGCAGCTGTAAATGCAGACGTCAAATAGACGTCTCAGAGATGTAGGTGTGCTAGAGTGTTTGCTCATCTGCTATACGTCTATAGGAAATTTCTTATCATATATCAAATAGACATTTAGAAGATGTCTTTAAGATGTTAATGATTTGACATCTTAATCAGATGAGACGATCTTCTACGTGTTCTATCAGTGTTTATGTGGTTCACGGATCTTTCCTGAACTATTTATTAGTGTTTTTTTAGTGAAACAAGTTTCAGTATTTCTGTAAACTGTGTAATACAGTGTTTTTTCAGGGTGTTTTCGGCGGACTTTAGAGCCATAAAGCAGGTGAATGATTAATTTGGCAGCAGAAATGAGACTTTATGCTTGATCGTGGTGAACGGCGGAGCAGCAAGTTTCACACAGTGACCGGATCTAATATTGGTCTAGATATAAAAATACAGTAAGTAATAACTCTTTAGCACCCTTAACTTGAGTGTTTTAGTGGTTTAAGTGGCTGTGAGGGAAAGTAAATGCGTCATCTGTCCTTCTAATGCGTCATTTATAACTTGAATCCATCAGAACAGCACATCATTGGCCAGCGATGGAAGAAAGTAAGGTAAGAGTAACTCTCTTAATGATTAAAACAAATAAAACATGACATTTTTTTTACCGGGTTTCTCTCTATGTCAGACTGATCGTGTAACCCCGCCCACAACTCCAAACAAAGCCACGCCCTCTTCGCCAGTGTCCGCTGAAGGACCGAGTGAGTCAAAACGTCATTTTTTTTATTATTATTATTTATTTTTTCTTGATTATGCAAGCATTAATGTCAACATTAAGAATACATTTCCATTTTATTTCTATGAAAACATTTGTTTTGAAGTCGTGCCCTAGTGGTTAGAGAGTTTGACTCCTGAACGTAAGGTTGTGGGTTCGAGTCCCAGGTTGGCAATACCACGACACTGCTCCCCGGGCTGTAGTTGTTGTTTGTCGATGCCGGGGTTCGTGTACATCCAGTTGCATTGTGAGAATCGTTCTGTCTGTTTTTGTCCTGCAGTGGGTTTGGGCAGCCCAGAGTTACTAAGAGAACTGAAACAACCGCACGTGCTCAAACACGTCCCCCCGAACACGGGACTGAAAACTATGATCTATGGACGAGGACGACAGGTGAGACGCACACACTGTAGCCAATCTACTCCACTGAATAAATCAGTTCATTCAAAATGAATATGTTATTGTTTACCCAGGTATCATATAAAAGTACCACGTGATATGATATGATCTATAAAGCATGTTTTGTTGTAATGAACTGTTTTTAAATGCCTCTAGGAAACGTTTTTACTCAGGACATTCTCTAAAGGATGTTTTAAAAAAATGTTTCACTAGAAATAATCTTACTTTTTGTAAATCAAAATTGAAATGGAAAAAATATGTATAATATTTGTTAAATTTGTTATTTTTGTTTGTTTGTTTGTTTTCATTACTAGCCTACTGCCTGCTACTACTGTTTGTTTCCTTTAAAACACATTAATCTTGCCATGAAAATAGCCATACATTCATACATAATCACCATACCAGGGTATTTTTCATGGAATAAAACACATTTTATTTGTAAAGCAAACTTTACAAATGAAATGTATAAATAAAAAAAATAAATACAACTATTATTACAAAGATTACAATAAAAGTGTAAATTAATTTAAAAAAGAGAAGAGAAAATAACAGCGAAACATGAACTAAAATGAATAAAGAAAAAATCATGTTATTATTATATCAAAATCTTTGTAATTTTTTATTATATTTTAACAAGGTCCTTATTTAGTTTTATTAATCATGTTCAATTACATAATCTAAAAATACATATATTTCTATAATTTTGTAACATAAATTATAAAATTTATATATATTTTATTAGTTTTTATCATAAAATTTGAATATATTTTTTTTAATTGTGTTTCAGAATCAGAAGGCAGAGAGTCAGTCTAAAACCCCGCACTGAAACTCCAGCATTCTCAGTGACTGTTCAGCTGTGATTAGTTGCTCTGTCACTGGCTGTTTGAGCTGTCAGTCACTGATAAGCCCCGCCCCCTGCTGTGATGTGGGCGGGTGGTTGGCTCTGGTTCTGAGGATCATTAGTGAATCTGTCATGTTTGGGTGCAAGTATGAAACCAGTATGTCAACCAGTAGCATAAATGATGTTTAAACAATGTATGAAATAAAAATCAAAATTGTACTGTCTGTGTGTGTGTGTGTGTGTGTGTGCGTGTGTGTGTGTGTTTGTGTGTGTGTATGTGTGTGTATGTTTGTGTGTCAGAATTGAAGTGGCCAAATGGAATTTTAAATGGAATTATGGGAAGAAGTTTTTAGTGAATTGCAGTCCAGAGAGATTAAACACAGTCACACAGGAGGAATTTAATCAGTCCAACAGACTGCTGCTGTGAACTGTAAATGACAACCAATAAACTGCATCATAAATATGTTTAAATAGATTACTTTATAAACATGACTCAGATTAATATATATGTGTGTGTGTGTGTGTGTGTGTTTCCTTGTTCGTCCTGTTCTCTGGAGCTCAAGGAACCAAGTGAGAATCATCAGACTGAAGGTGACGCTTTATTCCTTCACATCTCTGACACTCACAGAAAATCACTTACTTCCTCATTGCAAAACAAGGTGGATATTATGTGTCCTAATGTATAATGTGTCCCAATTTGACTTGTTTATGAGTGTTTGATTAGGGATGGTTAAACAAATGGTCATGGTTAAAAATCTAACTTTAGCAAGGGATTGCTCTTCTAGTCTTTCTGTCTGGTAAGAAAAGAGTCTGGTGAAAAAGGTGAAATGTTCTCGTCTTTTATTTGTACACTAGATGTCTCTGTGTTCCTAATTTGATTATTTATGAGCAGTTTGTCAGGGAAGTCAAATCTCAATAGATCTTTACACATTTGACCAATAAATCTGACATTCTGACGAACAAAGCCATATGTTTAGGACATCCCCAGTTTCTGTTGCTCAGGCGGTGTTAAAATACTGAAACAATGTTACGGGTTACTCTTTCAGAGCTCAGAGACTCCCTGTTAATGTATCAACTTTGACTCAGATGTTTCTCTTAGGATAAAACACACAATAGACACATTTGTGACATTATTCGAGTTATAAGAGTACAGAGCAATAAGAAGGATGTTTAGAGCAGCTCAGATCATTTGATGAGAAATGTCTGGGTTTATAGAGTCCTGGACAATCGGAGCAGAGTTTCTGGAACTGGCTTGTTTCTTTTATTGGGGTGTTTAATCACAGTGTTTCTCAACTGGTGGGTCACGACCCAATGCAAACAAGAACACACAACTAGCCGTGTATTGGTGAAGAGTTAAGATAGTAAAACAAATAGACTTATCAGGAAACACTTCCTGTATGTTTCATGGCCAGAGTCAAAGGTTGTGTTTCCAGTCAAACGCTAGTAGTTCGGCTGTAGAAACCAGAAATTAGTTAAATCTGACGAAACCTTCCTTGAAATATATGTGTAATCTAAAGTCCTTGCACCTTGAGATCTCTATGTAAATAAGATTCTGCAGACAAATATGTTTGTTAAACACAAAATGTTTTTATTTCCTGTTTCCACTTTTTCATTTATAATGATAATCATTTGTTTTTTGAATATAAGTTTCACAATTTTCATGTCAGGCAATATATAACAGTATATTCAGGATATTTAATAAGATACATCTAGTTTCTGAGCAGTGTTTTTACAGAGAGTGAAGAAAGAATAAGACAGCGTCTCACTATGAAGGACAGATGGATGAGTGTGAGCTATAGAAGTCATCCGAAGAGAACTCAAAGTGAAGAGTGTGTGGCGTTCTTGGTTTGGAGAGGAACACAGACGGGGACGAAGAGCTCAACGGTGCCATCCGTGAGTGTGAGTGTGTGTGTGTGTGTGTGTGTGTGTGTGTGTGTGTGTGTGTGTGTGTGTGTGTGTGTGTGGAAAGATCTCAAATGAGGGTAGCGCAGGTGTGTTTGTCATTGTCACTGTTTGCGTAAGCATGTGTGTCATCGCTGATATTGTTGAAGCTGTAAAGGTGCTGTCATATTTGTGAAATTTCGCAAGCAAAAAACCCCAAAGTCACTATCAAAGCAATCAGCTCTCTATGGAAGCCATTTCTTCCACATTAGAAAACTAATTATGCTTTAATCAGTCATAGTTATGAGATAAAAAGTCAATATTACGACATAAAGTCAGCTATGACTTTAAAAGTCAAAACTGACATACTAATTCAGTTATGAGATAAGAGTCAGAATTATGACATACTGAGTCACGATTATGAGATAGAAATCTTACATTTATGACTTTATGAATTTAAATTATGACATAGTCATAATAATGACATAATTCCTAGTTATGAGATGAAAAGTCAAAATTTTGGCTTTAAATCTTAAAATGTGTATGCTAAGTCACATTTATGAGACAAAAAGTTGAAATTATGACTTTAAAGGTGAAACACACAATAAATCAAATATAAGATAAAAAGTCGAAATTATTACATTCTAAGTCATAATTATGATTACAAATACAGAAAATATTACTTTAAATGTTAAAATTAAAAAAAATATGAGATAAAAAAAATTATGACACTAAATTGACTTAAAAGTTTATTAAATTGATACTAAATCCACTTAATAAAGTTCAAATTTATTGTATTTATTTATATATTTTCTAATCTCATAATTTCAATTTAGTATGTCAATACTGGATTTTTATCTCATAATTTCGATTTTGTTTTTTTTTTGTCTCATAATTATGACTTTTGACTTTTTTCCTTCGTAATTAAAATTTTTAAAGTCATGATTGCAACAATAATGACATTTAAGGTCAAAGTATCGTTATCATTTCATCTCCCAATTCTGACTTTTAAAATCACTTAAACCTTTTTTTCTTAGGTGGTGGAAATAGGAGTCCGTAGCTTTTCGTTGGTCAGCATGGGAACGTTTTCACTCGATCGCACAGAAATTCACGCAAAGTAACGGTAACTGCGACCACGACCGTGATTTCATTCGCTGTTCAAATGGTGACGATGTCCCCGAATTTCCATCTAATGGAAATGAATAAACCGTATGAATGATGTGCGTGATCTACACTCGCGGTGTACGAACATTCTGTGCAGCGACATGCTAATACGCATCGCTGCTGCATCTGAAGTTCAGAAGTCGGAAAGAATGTGCAATAATTCGATTTACCGTATCTTAAAAACATATAAAATCCATCCCATGATGTAGAGCAGTCAGGCAGCACACGTGAAGTAGATCTTAGTAAACGTATGGCAGGCAGCGTAAGTTTAGCACGTGGCTAATCTTGTTATTAGTCACTGCTCTGTGTAAACATTGAACACATCCCAACATCAGGCAGTAAGGATGGACTAGTGACGTTAATTTGAAAGTTTGGCCACATTTTGGCTCTTTTTTCCCACACTTTTCTAACACACACCCTCCAATGTTTCAAACGCACAACACTCTGGCAGTAACCCAGTAGAGCAGCACATTCACAAGTGGGGCCGAAAAGTAGGATTGTGTGAAACACGTAAGAAAACAAAACACTGGCAGGCTAGTGGTTCGCTAATATGCACTACGCTAAAGTCTCGCTCACAAATCAGGAGTCTGAATTGTCCGTTCGACTTGAACACCCAAATGTCAAATCACTTGATAAAAATCTAAGATTCTACCACAGCTAGGAATAAACGAACTAAAAATGTAAAAAATATATATATATATATATATATATATATATGCAGCTAATGTTTGCGTCATATTTCCGCTGTGCTAACGTGCGCTAACCCATGATGTGCTCAACAACGAATGAAAAAAAACCTAAACTTTTTTGGGAAGAAAACACATTTGTTCATTCATCTACATTGATACGTATTGTATTGGCAAATTTTAATCTACATGTTTTCTTCACTTTCTACTCTTTTCGTTGAATACCTCCGATTTTTTATTATTTACAAGTCCAGAAGGTATTGCTGTGTGCACATTTAGAAAGATCGGTCATAACGATCTGGATGAAATTTAGTAATTATGCAAATTAACTGCAAATAAATGTCAAACTGATATGGCGCAGCTTGAAGCTGATTGGCTAATGTGTCAGTCATCGAGTGCGATCTGAGCATGTGCAGAACGTCAGCTAATTTTGTGTGTGGGGGGGGTTCGTGAACGTTACAATGTTACAAAAGTGTCTTCACAAACATCATATATATATATACAAAATAAAAAACACAAATCAGAAAATAAATAAATAAATAACATTATAAATGTACCTTAATTCAGAAATAAATAAATGAACGAATGGATAAAACAGATATCAGGTTAAGAGAGCGATATGTGACAGATAATTCAAGTCTGTAATGATTTTATGCCCCTGTTTTGTTAATTCATCATATACAGATTCCCTAAACCAAATTTGACCTAATTCGTCATGTAAATGTATTATACACTCAGTCATGTAAATGTATTATATAGACTAAACGAGTGAATCCAGGTCGCATTATAGCTCAACATCAGGAGAATGAGGTAAGAAATTATATTTTGCATACAGAAAATGAAGCCTATTTTATATTTTTCGCAACATGATGTTATTTTCCTACACTTGCGACAGAAGTTAAGCATGTTTTCTTCATGTGAAATATTATTTCTTGGCAGGTTTTGGGTGATTGTGATGATTCACTGGATTGTTTGTAGAGACGATATTTTCCTGCTCTCTTGATTTCACTTTGGAACGATATCAGCTGGATATGACGACAGTCAAGAGTACTCAAAACACACACACACACACACACACACATGCACACAGAGACCGTCATGAAGACAGGAGAATGGAGACAGACGAATACATTGAACACTTTGAGATATGAATATCCTGTGTGTGTGTGTGTGTGTGTGTGTGTGTGTGTGTGTGTGTGTGTGTGTGTGTGTGTGTGTGTGTGTGTGTGTGGCAGATGCAGCTGCTCTACTCTGTGTCGATGCGCAGCTTGAAGATCACGCGGCCGGCGAACTTGTCTCTTTCGCTGATCTTGAACTGAGTGTTGTTAGAGTTGGAGTTGATCGTACACTCCACATTGACGTCCGTGTTGAGAGTGATGTTCATGAACTTCACAGCCACCAGGGGCTGAGAATAATTCACCTACAACACACGCAGAGAGAGAGCTTACACACGTATGTAATCACACATCAGCGCGAGTGTGTGTGGTTCACAAAATGAAGAAAGCAGCTTATAAATCAGACAGAATGAAGTGTTTTGAGAATCTAATGCCTGTAGTTTAGTGTGAGGGGATAGTATATATGGTTACCTTTACGCCTATGGAATGAGTGTGTGTGTGTGTGTGTGTGTGTGTGTGTGTGTGTTCTTGCCTGTGCTCTCTTGCCGTAGTAGGGATAGTACATGAGGTTGAAGGATCCGTTTGGAGGGAAGTATGTGATTGGACCGATTTTGTCTGAATCTTCCTTCTACACACAAGAAGAGAGAAATCTCAGCACAGTTCTCAAGCAGAGGACCTCAAGATGACTTCAAATGAGCACTAAAATATGCTAAAAGCAACTAAAAAATAATAATAAATGAGGAAGCCTCATTTTAACCACATTAAGCCTGACATATGAAACAGAATGCATGAGAGGTTAGCACTAGTTAGGGCCTGTACTCTTCTAGTCTAAGTTTAGGGAGGCTAAGTGTGCAGACTAGTCTGTTTCTTACCCACTCCTCTCCATCTTTAAACCTCTGAGTATAAGGGATGCAGTGAACAAACATTACAGATGTAATTCAAGCTTGGCTGGCCGTTATTGATGAAGGCTGGCTGAAGTCAGGTAGATCTTACTCACCCTTGCTCGACAGGTGACGTACGGAGACCTTCCCTTCTCACCTGGCCTCAGCCCAATCACCTGCAGGAGTGAACCGAGCACATTCAGCGTTAACAGATGACTGATCTGATCTGGTGATGATTTCTGATGCTATTAGTAACACACAACATTTTAATTACATTTCGCTAAAATGAACGAAATGACTCAAAAAAAGAATGAAATTCAAAGGACAGAGTCAGTAAAATGATCTGAACATCCCATCACTACAAGACGTAAACTCAGAAATGTCGGGAAAAAATCCGAGTTGTGAGATATTTATACTGAATTTTGAGAAAAATCTGAATTTGAATTTTAAAAGCTGAATTATGAGATATAGATACTAAATTAGGAAGTGGAAAAAAATCATAATTATGAGATATAAATGCCGAATTGTAAGAAAAAAATTAATTGTGAAATATAAATGCTGAATTTTGAGAAAAATCTGAAATGTGATATATAATTGCGGAATTATGATATATAAATGCAGAATTGTATGAAAAAAGATTGAATTGTGTATGTAAATGCCGACGTAAATGCCGAATTATAAGGAAAAGGTCTGAATTATGAGATAAATGAAGAATTGTGATAATAATTCTGAATTATGAGATATAAATGCAGAATAATGAGGAAAATCTGAAATGTGAGATAAATGCCGAATTATGAGATATAAATGTAGAATTAGAAAAATTAATCTGAAGTATGAGATAAATGAAGAATGATGAGATATAAGTGCTGAATTATGAGAGGAAAAGTCAGAATTATGAGATATAAATGCCAATTTATAAGATAAATGCTAAATTGTGAAAAAAATTCTGAGTTATGAGATACAAATGCAGAGTTATGAGGACAAAAGTCAGAATTATGAGATATAAATGATGAATTATGAGGAAAATCTGAAATGTGAGATAAATGCCGAATTATGAGATATACATTTAAAAATTATGAGATATAAATATTAAATTAGGAGAAAATAATCTGAATTATGAGATGAATGCAGAATTATGGGATATACATTTAAAAATTATGAGATATAAATATTAAATTAGGAGAAAATAATCTGAATTATGAGATAAATGCTGAATTATGAGGGGAAAAGTCAGAATTATGAGATGAATGCAGAATTATGAGATATAAATGTAGAATTAGGAGAAAATAATCAGAATTATGAGATAAATGCTGAATTATGGGATATACATTTAAAAATTATGAGATATAAATATTAAATTAGGAGAAAATAATCTGAATTATGAGATAAATGCTGAATTATGAGGGGAAAAGTCAGAATTATGAGATAAATGCAGAATTATGAGATATAAATGTAGAATTAGGAGAAAATAATCTGAATTAGGAGATAAATGATGAATTATGAGAAAAATCTGAGTTATGAGATACAAATGCAGAATTATGAGCATAAAAGTCAGAATTATGAGATAAATGCTGAATTGTAAGAAAAATTCTGAGTTATGAGATATAGATGCAGAATTATGAGGAACATCTGAAATGTAATGTATAAATAACAAATGATGAGATTAAAGGCAGAATCACGAGGACAGAAGTCTGAATTATGAGATAGTGATTGGCCAGTTACCCGGTTGAGTTTGATGAGCACGCAGGGTTTTCCGTCCTGGTATCCGTACGTGTGGTCCCTGAGTCCGGAACATTCTTCCAGCATGGTGCGGTTGAACTGGCAGGAGCGTTTGGGGTTGTTCCGCACCTCTCCGCTGTCCTCCTGGATGAAGTAGTCATCGGGGACGCAGGCGTCGTTCTTCATCACCTGCTGAGAGTCGTTATAAGCTGCAGACAAACACAGAGCAAACATTCTTTCTTTATGAGTTTCCTGTAGATCAGAGTTATGATCGCTCACTAAAACTGTTTTTGTAAATTGAAAGAAAGCTGAAATAGATTAAAATATAATTATTAGATGCAAAACTTCAACTAAATGATAATCAGTGTTACTTTAGTATCATTGAGATCCTGTTAGAATTTCTGGTAATATTTGAAATTGATTTTATTTTGTATAGTTTGTGTTTTCATATTAATATTAGTTAAAGTTTTAATAATTTAGTTGTTTTTGTCATTTTTATCCTTTTTATTTCAGTTTAAACTAAATGAAAATTATAAATGTTCTCTCAGAAACTAGATGAAATTTTATTTCAGTTAACTTTTATTTTATTTATTTATTTGAAGTAACACAAATGTATTTTTATAGTTTTAATTTTAGATTTAGTAAACTATATTAACCCTATGGAAAATAAGAAAAGTTGCCTTGGCAACCAGGCTATTTAAAAAAAAATTATTCTAAATGTATAAAGATTATTGGAATACATTTGACAAGAAGAAATAGTTTTTCAATCTTTGTACTTCAATATAATTTCTACTTAATGTTTCATTCAATTATTTGCAGGGGCGGATCTAGAAAAATATTGATGGGGTGGTGAGAAGGGGGCAGGAATTTTTGAGGGGTGGCAACATATGGCAGATGTGTATATACTGAATTTAGTCACAGTTATCAGTTTAATGATAAATATATGTGCACACTACAAAAGGACACAGCTATCATTTACAAACTTAATCTCATGCAATCAATGTCTTGCATCTGAAACAGTTCATATCAGGAATAAGTGACCATACCCCATAAGCACCACACACTCACTAATGAAGTGAAGTGAAGTGAAGTGACATTCAGCCAAGTATGGTGACCCATACTCAGAATTTGTGCTCTGCATTTAACCCACCCGAAGTGCACACACACAGAGCAGTGAACACACACCCGGAGCAGTGCATACAGTATATTAATACTTCTTTGTAAATTATTATTTGAAGTAACAAAACCATGGTTAACTTGCAGTTACCATTGCTACAAGAATGATTTGTGGTGTTATTGTCAAAACCATGGGTAATTGTCATAAGGGAACCTGAAAAAAAAAAACTTTCTCAGGAATGTGCCTGAAAGTGATAAACGCGCCTCGTTTTTACCTAAATGATTTATACTTTATTTTAATATATATAAAAAATGTATAAGGTGTGCATTGTAGCTGACACCTAAATGAACACATTACAATAGTTTTATGACTGCAAGTCTTTCTCCTCAAATGCTATTGAGCTTCAAATTTGCGTTTGAGCCCATGTGAAAGAGTAGCATAATTTACATATGATTTACAGGTTATTTTAATAAATATCAAACATTTAATTTAATTGTGCATTATAGCTGACACCTACATGAACAATTACAGTTGTTTTTATGACTATAAGTCATTCTCCTCAAATGCTGACGTTAGAAAAGTGTATACCAATATCGCATGTAACTTTAGAGACGGTCCCTAAATTTGAGACTCGTCCAACGTCAAGCAAACCTTATGTCTGTTTTTTTTTTTTTTACTTTTAGTTTTCCTTTCTCTTCGCTGGATTGCTGATGTACTCTAC